>NW_019154150.1:14543488-14545095 GCF_002288905.1 Enhydra lutris kenyoni
CCTGGGGATAAAAATATATTATATGTTTATAAAAAATAAAATTAAAAAAAAAAAAGAATCACCATGAAATAAAAACTTTAAAAACCATTTCTGTTTTTTCTTTTGAATGGTTTTTTTCATGTCCTATCAAAATTACCTTGGGAGCTTTCCTAAACTGCACACACTCTCATCTGACTCCTGAGAGATCTTAAGATACAACAGAGTAAGATACAACAGAATAAGGGAAAGGGGTGTGTCAAGTGAAGGAAGTAGTCAATGCTGCTTGAAAAGCTCCTGGCCAACCCCAGTGAGAAACACAATGCTGCAAAATTCTTCACTTTTTATCCCCTTCATCTCAGCCCATCAGTAATGATGTTTACCCCAGTTATCGTCCTCATCGGGGTCATCTTTCTCAATCTAACTCTACAGGTTTCTCTGGTCCCCACTATGGTTCATAGAGATTTCTTATAATCCTAATAATTTTAGTAATCTTTTATCCATACAATATATTTCCTAAGTCAGGTCCACTCCACCCAACAACCAATCCCTAAGCCATGGAGCCATTCCTGAGTGGGAAGGAGAAATTCACCATCCTTCACTCCACACCAGGCCAGGCCCTTGTCTTCCAAGAGCTTCAAGGACTAGGTTATCCCACTTCAGCAAGTTATAGAATCAGTTGGAGGCTTGTTAACATGCAGATTATGGAGCCTCTGCCCCTGGAAATTTCCTATTTAGCAGGTCTGGGTCAAGAGTCAAAAATCTCGAATTCTAACAAGTTCCCAGGTGATGTTGACACTGCTGGGCCAGGGACCACACTGGTACAGGGGAATGCATGAGACCAGGAGATGACCAGAAAATCAGTGGCAGGCACAGCAGATGCAGACTGTTACAAACAAAATGAGGAGCAAGTCAGTCCCCAGCACTGAACACCACTTTCCCCAGCCAGAGCCCAGCCATTCTTCTGGTTACCAGAGCACCCACCTTGTGTGCTCAGGAAGGGAACAAGGGGAAAAGGGCTCCTACCTTCCTGGAACTGACACTGAGACAGAAAATCTGGCTTTCATACTTGAGGTCAATCGAGCTGTGGTCACTGCTATGAGCAAAACTACAAAGAGATTTGAGGGTCCACAGGATGTCCTACAAGAGGAGCTAATACGTGAAACGTGAAGACTCAGCCATGTGAAAAGAGCAACCAGGCACAGGAAACAGCAAATGGGAAAGTCCTGAGGCAGAAAAGTGTTTGCAAATTCTAGAAAATGTCAGAACAAAGTGTGGCTGAAGCACAGAGAGTGAGACGATGAGCTTTAGGAGGTGTGACAAAAAAGGGAGGCAGGAGCCAAACCATCTGAGATCTTGAAGGCAGTGATAAGAATTCTATCTTTAACTCCAAATGGGTACGTTAACCTCCAGCACACATTCCTGAGAGAAGAGTTTGGAAAAAGAAAAAGTTCAGGGACACCTGGGTGGCTTAGTCGGTTAGCCGCTGCCTTTGGTTCAGGTCATGATCCCAGGGTCCTGAGATCGAGTTCCGCATCAGCCTCCTTGCTCGGTGGGAGCCGGCTTCTCTCTCTGCCTCCGCCTGCCACTCTGTCTGCCTGTGCTCTCTCTCTCTCTGACAAATAAATAAA
>NW_019154150.1:14545195-14654748 GCF_002288905.1 Enhydra lutris kenyoni
CACTCTGTCTGCCTGTGCTCTCTCTCTCTCTGACAAATAAATAAATATAATCTTAAAAAAAAAAAAAAAAAAAAGGGAAAGAAAAAGTTCAGCTCTGTTAGGTATGCAGGGGAGGAAGGAAATGTCATTCCCTGCTAGGAATTTATGTGAAGTGTGTTCAGAACACCTATTTTCAGTTTTTGTCACCTCAATCTTTAATAGATCCTCATGTAAACCTGTTTACAAGACAGAAACAATTTGCTTAAGATTACATTAGAATAACTTTATTTTAGGATCCTCCAACAATGATCTCATACTTTTATATAACAAAATATATCTAATATATTTATATTTTATATAATAAAAGTGATCACCCCACTTTATTACTAGCAAGATCTTTGTGAGCTATTTTTGTTTCCCCAGTAAAAAGGGATGTTAACTGTTATTAAACATCTACTCATGATGCCCCCCTCAATTCATGATGTGGGACAGAAGGATCCCTCCCTCTCAATTTTTGCAGGAAAAATCTTCACTTGTAATCAAAGACCTGGCTTCAAACAGAGAGATGAAAAAAATATAGTCCTGGCTTTATAGGAGTTTATAATCAATATAATTACATTATAATTATAATAAGCTAACAACTACTTTATTAAGCACAATGTGTTTACCGCTTTAAATAATATTTATTTATTAATGAATTAGTCCTAAAAGTGAAAGCCTCGCCAATTCTTAACTTCTACCTGGCATTTTGCATAAAGTTGTACCAATCCTTTAAGAAAAATAGTAAAAAGCTATAAGATACATGATTTTAGGAAGTGCTCTCCATGTGGAGAATGATGTTAGTGGGGCATACTGGCCATAGGAAGACCAGTGAGGAGGCCACTTGAGTGGTCCACAGGAGAGATGGTGGGGCCTGGACCATGGCAGTAGCAACACAGCAACCTGAGAGGGAACAAGGTTCCCAGGAAGGTTAAGTAACTGAATGTGAACAGTGAGGTGAGAGGAGTTAAGGGAAAGTATGAAAAAGAACACTTGACCCTTTGTTTTCCTTAATCCATCTGCTCTCACTTTCCCCTCCCAAGGTCAACATGTCAGCACTTGAGAAAAGGGGACAGTGACAGGGAGAGGGAACTGAGCACAAGTGGTCAAGGAAGCTGGGTGGCAATGGCAAGGAAGACAGAGGATGACACAGTGGAGGTGGCCTGAGTAGATGGAGTCTGATAGAAGTAAATTCACTGAACAAATCAGTACAGATATTGAGAATAACAGGAGCCGTGTTTGTCTCCATCTGAGAAGGGATTTACAAACACGGAAAGGGGAAGGCTAGAAAGAATCTTAAGGTATTAGATGAAAATTGGAAGTATCAACATGAAAGCACTAGTTTTGTTTTGAATATGTATAATGATATATATAAAAGCAATTATAAATATATATGTATGGATGATATATTTTTTCTAACTCTGAATATTAAGAAGACGTAGAAACAATGACATCCCATAGGAATAAACACAAACAGCACCCAGATCTTGGCTTCTAAATACCAGTTTCCCCACAAAAAATGACTGATTCCAGAGCTGGGAGAGAGAAAGTAAAAAATAACCCAGAACATCAGGTGATGTCAGAAAATAATGAAGTGCTCAAACAATGGTGGAAATGGATCCACCGAGAGGCCCGTAGGTGGCTCAGGCGTTAAGGGTCTGCCTTCGGCTTAGGTCATGATCCCAGGGTCCTGAGATTGAGACCTGCATCGGGCTCCCTGCTCCGTGGGAAGCCTGCTTCTCCCTC
Organism: Enhydra lutris kenyoni; assembly: GCF_002288905.1. NCBI lineage: Eukaryota > Metazoa > Chordata > Mammalia > Carnivora > Mustelidae > Enhydra > Enhydra lutris. The sequence continues at coordinate 14,546,960 of NW_019154150.1, forward strand.
TCTCACAACCCCTGCTTGGGTTCCCTCTCTCACTGTCTCCGTCAAAGAAAATCTTTAAAAAATTTTTTAAATAAATTAAAAAAAAAGAAATGGGTCCACAGAACACAGAAGCCAGCTTGAAGGGCTCACATTGGCCAAATCTAGGATGACTACAGCATCCCCACAAATAATAATAGTGGCAGGAGTATCACGTTATGATCCATTGCACAAAGTAGTTATTCATCAAAATAATGATATAAATACACACATACACATGGAAGAAGAGAAAGAGCTCTGTTACAGTAGAATACCAACCACTACCAAAGGCCCGTTTTTCCACAGGTCATGAGATATACAAGAAGAATGGTTTTGGGGCATCTGGGTGGCTCCATTAGTTAAGTGTCTGCCTTCAGCTCAGGTCATGATCTTGGGGTCCTGAGACCAAGCCCTGTGTCAAGCTGCCTGTTCAGAGGGCAGCTTGTTTCTCCCTCTTCTCTGCCTTTTACCCCACACACCACCTCCCCCTCACCCAGCCACTGGCTTGTGCTTTCTCTTTCTCAAATAAATAAAAGTTTAAGGAAGGAAGGAAGGAAAGGCAAAGAAAGGAAGGAAAGAAAGAGAGAGAGAAAGGAAGAAAGAAAGAGAGAGAGGGAGAAGAGAAAAAAGAGAGAGAAAGAAAGAGAAATGAGGGGCACCCGGGGTGGCTCAGTCAGTTAAGCTTCTGCCTTCGGCTCACATCATGATCTCAGGACACATGGGTGTCAGGCTCCCTGCTCAGCTGGGAATCTGCTTTTCCCCTCAACCCTGCCACTTGTGCATGCTCTCACTCTGTCTCTCTCTTTCAAATAATAAATAAAAATCTTTCTTTAAAAAAAATGGTTTTTATACTTTTAGAGGGGCTGTAGAAAACAAAACAAAAAGGATGTGCAACAGAGACTACATGTGGCCTACCAAGCCAAGTTGTTTACTATCTGGCCCTTTATAGAAACCATTTGCCAACCCCTGCTCGAGAAGGAATAATAAAAATAGATGATCCTCCCATGGCTCCCATCACAGACTGGTTACAGGCGGGAGTTGTCAATAGTGCTAAGGAGGTTTCATGAGGAAGCACCAGACAGACCCAGGTCAAGCCTCCCTCTATAAAATAAAAAGCCCTATATTCTTTAAAATAGTAAAGGACATGAAGTACACGGAAGACTGAGGAACTGTTTCATATTGGAGGAGACTAAAGAAATAGGAAAACAGTACAAAACACATGATACTGAACAGGATCCTGGAGCAAAGAAAGGAGAGACTTTTTTGGGATAATGGGCAAAATTTCAGTGAAAAATTAATGATTCAGATGAAAGCCAAGAGCAAAATACAAGAACCCCAAGATGAAAGGGTGAAGCTTAATGTGTCAGGTGACGAAGGGCCTAACTTTGGTGAAAATTGGAAAAAAATTTGCCAAGAAAAGAAACCAAGCTTGAGTATAAAGATGAAAATAACATAAACCCAATTAAAACAAGACAGACTTTCTTTAAAGGCCTAGGATTAAAATGGATGTTTTTAATTTTTTAAAATTCAATTTAATTAACATATAGTGTATTATCAGTTTCAGAGGTAGTATTTAGTGATTCCTCAGTTGCATATGACAACCAGAGCTCATCACATCATATGCCCCCACCAATGTCCATCACCCAACTGCCCCATTTTCCCACTCCCTTCCCCTTCGGCAACCCACAGTTTATTCCCTACAGTTAAGTCTCTGATGGTTTGCCTCCCTCTTTGTTTTCATCTTCTTTTTCCTTCCCTTTCCCTATGATCCTCCGTTTTCTTTCTTAAATTCCACACATGAGTGAAATATATGCTATTTGTCTTTTTCGGACTTACCTCACTCAACATAATACCCTCTAGTTCCATCCACATCATTGCAAAGGGCAAGATTTCATTCTTTCTGATGGCTGAGTAATATTCCATTGTATATAGAGAAGATGTAGTGTAAAATGGATGTTCTAAGATAGGATTCCAAGGTGCCTTGAGAAAGTTCACTGGTATACTTTGTAATTCTTTCTGACAGTCTCTCCGTAATTACTAATATCATAATTAGGGTTTTTTCTATCAGTTTGAAATCATGTGGCTTCAGAAGCGTGTGAGTGTGTGTGTGTGTGTGTGTGTGTGTATGTGTGTAAGAGACAGAAACAGAGGCAGATGCTACATATCCTTTGCTTAATAACAGTCAACGAACAGAATGGTTAGCATTTGTTACATAGGTAAATTTAAGGTAAGAACTGGAAGATATCCATAAATATTACCAGGATTGAGCAACACAAAAGTCAGTAAAGATCTCAGCAAGATCAGCTTCAGTGGCATCTTGGGACAGATACTACACTGGGTTAAAGAGGAAACAGCCAGAAAGGAGTGACAGTTTGTGGCAATAACTCTTTAAAGAAGTATGGATGTGAAGGGGGACATGAAGCCCAGAGACTCTTTGATATGTCTGTATGTGTGCTTTTCCTCTTTGTAATGGGATAAAGAATACCTGAATACTGATTAGAATGATCTAGTAGAGAAGGAGAGTTAAAGATTCAGGAAAGAGCAAAAATAACCATTTGAGTGAAATTCCCAAGAAAGGAACAGGAAGAAGATGGGAAGAAATAGGGAGAGATTTGTCTCTACCAGGAGAAGGGATAGTTCATCAACTCCAACAGGAGGGAAAGACAGGACCAGGCGGGGGCAGGCAGTGGGATGTTAATTAGTCTACAGACATGGCAGACGTACGTTGGGATAATTACCACTGGAGGTCTCCATTTTTCTCTGGGAAGTACTGGAGAAAGTCACTTACTGAGGATGGAGGAGAAAAATACGGGTTGGAGGTCTAAGGAAAGAGAATAAGGGAGGAAAGAGAGAAGTGCAAGAATGAGCAGGGGAGAAAGAGAGAGACATCAAGACTGCCATAAAATGCTGAGAGTCCACATGAGACCAGTGATCAAAAAGAGTATTTTAATAAATCGTATGAGCAAGGGTTGTATTTGTTCAACAGACTGTTAAATTGATACAACCATGTTAACACCTCTCCATACATAATTATCTTTTACACCAAGTCACCATAACCATGTAAGCAAAGTAGTAGACAGCCAATCAAAATACAAAAGCTGCAAAACCACAGATGCCAGAACATTAACATGAATTCACCTCATAATTAGTTCACGATAAATGTACTTAGTATAAAATCTGAAAGAGGAGGCTAGCAGGAAAGATCAGGGAACACTAAACATAAACCAAACCAAATGCTGTACCCTACCCATGAGCACAGTATTCCACTATCACTTCCCAATTGTTTCTGAAACCATAACATATGGTCACACAAGGTCCCCACAGTCCCAAGGTTTTCCAACCCCAATTTTGAAAATTTTGTTTTAAAAGAAAAATTCTTGTTCTCACCAACTATATTAGTCTGAAATTTGTGTGCTACTTATCCACTGAAATTTACTCTATTTGAAATTTACTCTATTTCTGGCAGTTTGTCAGACTTCGTATTTAAATATACCCAGATATATCCCCAAATGCTCCATCTTACCGATATTGCTGTGATCCTGAGAGAATCAACAGTGGAATGTTTGAATAGGTACCATAAGACGGGTCCAATTTCCCCTGTAATAAAGCCCTGGGCCTGAGCAGAAAAGGTAGTGCAGACGTTTTCAATAATCTTTGCAGCCATGTGATTCACAACACGTTCTTCCTAGTGAAAGAGAGAAGAATGAAAGGGGGGTATTTAACAGGAGAAATACATACATGCAGTTTATTCATAACCAGTGCAAATAAAGGCCTGATACCAAGAATATATTATCTGCCTCTGCATATATTAGGTACTTAGAAGGTGTGATCATTCTTTCAGACTATTATGAAATGACAATTTAATCACTAAATCAATTTAATCTTTTCATCACTAAAACTTAGCATAACATAATTTTAATATATTTTAATAAAAATAAGACTCTGGAAAACAGTACAGAGAATCCTCAAGAAGTTAAAAATAGAAATGCCCTACGATCCAGCAATTGCACTACTAGGTATTCACCCAAAGGATCAAAAATACTGATTTGAAGGGACACATGCACCCTTTGTTTATAGCAGCATTATCTGTAATTGTCAAATTATGAAAAGAGCCCAAATGTTTATCAACTAATGAATGCATTAAAAAGATGTGGTACACACACACACACACACACACACACACACACACACACACTGGAATATTGCTTAGCCATCAAAAAGAACAAAATCTTGCCATCTGCAGTGACGTGTATTATGCTAAGCAAAATAAGTCAGAGAAAGAAAAATACTCTATGGTTGCACTCATATGTGGAATTTAAGAAACAAAACAGAAGAACACGGAAGAAAAAAAAGAGAGGCAAGCCATAAAACAAACCTCTTAATTACAGAGAACAAACTACTGGAATGGGGGGGTGGGTTACGTGGGCAATGATTATTATGGAAAGCACTTGTTGTGATGAGTACTACGTGTTGTATGTAACTGATGAATCACTAAAATTCTATACCTGGAACTAATATTACACTGTATGTTAACTAACTGGAATTTATATAAAAACTTGAAAAAGAAAAATATAACAAATTTAAAAATTAAAATACTAAAATAATCTGAAAAATATGTAATATGAGTATAACATAAAAATGGAAGATACTTTTAAAATCAAAAGCACCAAGAAGAACAATCTTTAGGAATCACTCCTGGCTGGAAATAATTAGCATACCAATCAGCCAAACACCACCTAAAATACAAGGCAATGTCCCAAGAAATGTATTGCCTCAGGAGTGTGACCAAATTAACACTAAACTAAAGGCTGTTCTGGATTGTCCTAACAATGCTTAAAAGCTAGCCTCAAAAAGGATCAAACTGGAGGAAGCAAGATGGCAGAGGAGTAGCAAACTGGAACAGCATTAGGTCCCAGAAGCTCAGCAAGATAATTATCAAACCATTCAGAACACCTACAAACTCAACAGGAGATCGAAGAGAAGAGCAGCAATTCTAGGAACAGAAAATCGACCACTTCCTGGAAGGTAGGATGTGCAGAGAAGTGAATCCGAAGCAATAGGAAGAGAGACTGCAGTGGGAAGGGGCAGCTCCCAGCAAGCCATGGAGCAGGAGAGCACATAATCAGAACTCTGATCCACTGAGAAGATTGCTCCATTGAGGAAGTCTACTCCACTGAGGAACAAAGCTCCAGAGGCTACGCAGGAGTTGAGCCCTCACAGGGACAGTGTGGTCTCAGGACCCGCAGGGACACCAAAAGCCCAAGGATGTCTGAGGGTGGTGAAGCTGTCAGGTATCAGAGCAGGGAAGCTGACTACAGAGACAGAACTGGAGCCGAGGAATAGGGTCTCAGCTCAAGGTTACCTTAAGCCATGATTCAAGGTACACTCAGGACACTGCTCTTCAAGCAGGGACTGCACAAGTGGCAGATCCAAGGAGACCCCCTCCTTTCTCCTCTAGGAGGAGTGCACAGGAGCGTGTGGCAAGAATCTGCTAGGTTTGGCAACTCCAAACAGGGCTGTGCACCAGAGATAAAAATGCTCAATCACAGGCCAGGTGAGCACAAACTGCATCTGGAGACTAGGGAGACAGGAGAGATTGTCTGCTTTTCTCTGAGGGCGCACTGAGGAGTGGGGCCCTGAGCTCTCAGCTCCACCAGGCCAGAGACTGGGAGCCTGCCATTTTCACTCCCATCCTCCAGAGCTCTACAGAAAGCATTCAGGGAACAAAAGCTCTGGAGAGCAAACCTGAACAGATTGCTTAGCGTGGCCCCTGGGAAGGGCAGTGCAATTCCAACTCTGGCAAAGACATCTGAGAACTACTGCAACAGGCCCCTCACCCAGAAGATCAGTAAGAACATCCAGCCAAGACCAAGTTCAGATCAACAAGAACTATGAACTCCAGAGCTAGGGGAAAGCACTGCATAGAATTCATGGCATTTTTCCCATGATCCTTTAGTCTTGTAAAGTGAATTCTTTTTAATTTCATTTTTTTATTCTATTTTTTTAACTTTTCCTCTTTCCTCTTATAACGTTTTTTAACTATTTTATCTTAAGAATATATTTTTCTTTTAATCTTTTTAAAATTTCATTGTTAAAGTCATATTTTATACTAAAGTCATATTTTATCCTTTCATTGTATTTAATCTTATTTTCGGTACACATATAGGATTTTTTCTTTTAAATGTTGGGATACAATTTCTTCTAATAAATCAAAATATATCCTAAATTTAGCACATGATTTTGTTCTACTCTGCAGTCTAATCACATTTTCTCCTTTTTTTTTCTTTTTCCAACCAACTTCCCTTATCAATTCATTTTTTAGAATCTTTTCTTAATTTTCATCTTTACAGTCATATTCCACCCCTTCATTGTGTTTACTCTTATTTTGTGTATATATATACATTTTTCTTTCTTTAAAATTTTAGGAGGTAGTTTCTTCTAAGAGACCAGAAGACACCCAAAATCAAGTGGATGGCTCTGTCTTATTCATCAGCCTAATACATATATATTATATTATATTATATTTATTTATTTATTTATTTTCCCCCCATTCTTCTCCCCATTTCAGGTGTCTTCTGATTTGGTTAGCATGTATTTTTCTGGGGTCTTTGCCACACTTTTACTATTTTATATTCATATCTGGATAAAATGACAAGGCAGGAAAACTCACCACAAAAAAAAAAAAAAAAAAAAAAAAAAACAAGAGGCAGTACCAACAGCTAGGGACCTAATCAATACAGACATTGGTAATATGTCAGATCTAGAGTTCAGAATGACAATTCTCAAGGTGCTAGCGGGGCTCAAAAAAGGCATGGAGGATATTATAGAAACCCTGTCTAGAGAAATAAAATCCCTTCTGGAGAAATAAAAAACTAAAATCTAACCAAGTTGAAATCAAAGAAGTTATTAATGAGGTGCAATAAAAAATGGAGGCACTTACTGCTAGGATAAATGAGGCAGAAGAGAGAATTAGTGATATAAAAGATCAAATGATGGAGAATAAAGAAACTGAGCAAAAGAGAGACAAATACTGGACCATGAGGGAAGAATTCAAGAGATAAGTGATACCATAAGATGAGACAGTATTAGAATAATTGGGATCCCAGAAGGAGAAGAAAGAGAGAGGGGGGTAGAAGGTATATTGGAGAAAATTATTGTAGAGAATTTCCCTAATATGGCAAAGGGAACAAGCATCGAAATCCAGGAGGCACAGAAAACACACCTCAAAATCAGTAAAAATGGGTCCACACTCTGTGATCTAATAGTAAAACTTATAAGTCTTAGTGACAAAGAAAAAATCCTGAAAGCAGCCCGGGACAAGAAGTCTGTAACATACAATGCTAAAAATATTAGATTGGCAGCGGACTTATCCACAAAGACCTTGCAGGCCAGAAGGAACTGGCATGATATATTCAAAGCACTAAACAAGAAAAATATGAAGCCAAGAATACTATATCCAGATAGGCTGTCATTGAAAATAGAAGGAGAGATAACAAGCTTCCAGGACAAACAAAAATTAAAAGAATTTGCAAACACCAGACCACCCCTCCAGGAAATATTGAAAGTGGTCCTCTAAGCAAAGAGGGAGCCTAAAGTAGTAGAACAGAAAGGAACAGAGACAATATACAGTAACAGTCACCTTACAGGAAATATACTGGCATTAAATTCGTATCTTTCATTAGTTACCCTGAATGTAAACACCCTACCCTAAATGTCCCAATCACAAGACACAGGGTATCAGAATGGATTAAAAACCAAGATCAATCAATATGCTGTCTACAAGAAACTCATTTCAGAGCCAAAGACACTTCCAGATTTAAAGTGAGGGGGCGGAAAATAATTTACCATGCTAATGGACATCAAAAGAAAGCTGGGGTGGCAATCCTTATGTCAGATAAATTAGATTTTAAGCCAAAGGCTGTAATAAGAGATGAGTAAGGACACTATATCATATCTAAAGGGTCTGTCCAACAAGACGATCTAACGATTTTAAATATCTATGCCCCTAACATGGGAGCAGCCAAGTATATAAACCAATTAATAACATGATCAAAGAAACACATCCACAGTAATACAATAATAGTAGGGGACCTTAACACCCCCCTCACTGAAATGGACATATCATCCAAACAAGAGATCAACAAGGAAATAAAGGCTTTAAATGACACACTGGACCAGATGGACATCACAGATATATTCAGAACATTCCATCCCAAACATCCACATATTCTTCTCTAGTGCACATGGAACATTCTCCAGAATAGATCACATCCTGGGTCACGAATAAGGTCTCAACTGGTACCAAAAGACTGGGATCATTCCTTGCATATTTTCAGATCACAATGCTCTGAAACTAGAACTCAATCACAAGGGGAAAGCTGGAAAGAACTCAAATACATAGAGGCTAAAGAGCATCCTACTGAAGAAAAAATGGGTCAAACAGGAAATTAAAGAAGAACTGAAAAAATTTTTGGAAACAAATGAAAATGAAAACACCTGTTCAAAATCTCTAGGACACAGCAAAGGTTGTCCTAAGAGGAAAGTATATAGCAATACAAGCCTTTATCAAGAAACAAGAAAGGTCTCAGTACACAACCTAACCCTACACCTAAAGGAGCTGGAGAAAGAACAGTAAAGGAAACCTAAATCCTGCAGGAGAAGAGAAATCATAAAGATCCGAACAGAAATCAATGAAATAGAAGCCAAAAGAACAGTAGAACAAATCAACGAAACTAGGAGCTGGTTCTTTGAAAGAATTAATAAGATTGATAAACCCCTGGCCAGACTTATCAAAAAGAAAAGAGAAAGGACCCAAATTAATAAAATCATGAATGAAAGAGGAGAGATCACAGCCAACACCAAAGAAATACAAACAATTAAAAGAACATATTATAAGCAACTATATGCCAGCAAATTTGATAATCTGGAAGAAATCAGTGCATTCCTAGAGACATATAAACTACCAAAACTGAACCAGGAAGGAATAGAAAACCTGAACAGACCCATAAGCAGGGAGGAGACTGAAGCAGTCATCAAAAATCTCCCAACAAACAAAAGTCCAGGGCCAGAAAGCTTCTCAGGATAATTCTACCAAACATTTATTTTTTTTTTAAAGATTTTATTTATCTGACAGAGAGGGATCACAAGTGGTCAGAGAGGCAAGCAGAGAGAGAGAGAAGAGGAAGCAGGCTCCCTGCAGAGCAGAGAACCCAATGCGGGACTCGATCCCAGGACCCTGAGATCATGACCTGAGCCGAAGGCAGAGGCTTAACCACTGAGCCACCCAGGTACCCCTCTACCAAACATTTAAAGAAGAATTAATACTTACTCTCCTGAAACTGTTCCAAAAAATAGAAATGGAAGGAAAACTTCCAAACTCATTTTATGAGGCCAGCATTACCTTGATCTCAAAACCAGACAAACACCCCATCAAAAAGGAGAATTACAGACCAATATCTTTAATGAACACATATGCAAAAATTCTCACTAAACTACTAGCCAATAGGATCCAAGAGTACATTAAAAGGATTATTCACCATAACCAAGTGGGATTTATTCCAGGGCTGCAAGGTTGGTTCAACATCTGCAAATCAATCAATGTGATACATTAGTAAAAGGAAGAGTAATAACCATATGATATGCTCATTAGATGCTGAAAAAGCATTTGACAAAGTACAGCATCCTTTCTTGTTCAAAACTCTTCAAAGTGTAGAGATAGAGGGTACATACCTCAATATCATAAAAGCCATCTATGAAAAACCCACAGCGAATATCATTCTCAATGGGGAAAAACTGAGAGCTTTTCCCGTAAGGTCAGGAACATGGCAGGGATGTCCACTATCACCACTGCTATTCAACATAGAACTACAAGTCCTAGCCTCAGCAATCAGACAACAAAAAGAAATTAAAGGCATCTGAATCAGCAAAGAAGTCATCCAACTCTCTTTGCAGATGATATGATACTTTATGTGGAAAACCCAAAAGACTCCACTCCAAATCTGCTAGAACTTGTACAGGAATTCAGTAAAGTGTCAGGATATACAACCAATGCACATAAATCAGTTGCATTTCTATACACCAATAGCAAGAAGAAACAAAAATTAAGGAGTTGATCCCATTTACAATGGCACCCAAATCCATAAGATACCTAGGAATAAACCTAACCAAAGAGGCAAAGAATCTGTACTCAGGAAACTATAAAGTACTCATGAAAGAAATTGAGAAAGACACAAAGAAATGAAAAACATTCCATGCTCATGAATTGGAAGAACAAATACTGTGAAAATGTCTATGCTACCTAAAGCAATCTACATGTTTAATGCAATCCCTATCAAAATACCATCAATTTTTTTCAAAGAAATGGAACAAATAATCCTAAAGTTTATATGGAACCAGGAAAGATCTCGAATAGCCAGAGGAATATTGCAAAAAAAAAAAGCCAAAGTTGGTGGCATCACAATTCCAGACTTCAAGCTCTATGACAAAGCTGTCATCATCAAGACAGTATGGTACTGGCACAAAAACAGACACATAGATCAATGGAACAGAATAGAGACCCTGGAAATGGACTCTCAACTCTATGGTCAACTAATCTTTGACAAAGCAGGAAAGAATGTCTAGTGGAAAAAAAAGACAGTCTCTTCAACAATGGTTGAATGGTGTTGGGAAAATTGCAACAGTGACATGCAGAAAAATGAAACTGGACCATTTCCTTACACTACACACAAAAATAGACTCAAAATGGATGAACGACCTCAATGTGAGACAGGAATCCATCAAAATCCTTGACAAGAGCACAGGCAGCAATCTCTTTGACCTCAGCCACAGCAACTTCTTTCTAGAAACATCCGCCAAAGGCAAGGGAAGCAAGGGCAAAAATGAACTATTGGGACTTCGTCAAGATCAAAAGCATTTGCACAGCAAAGGAAACAGTCAACAAAACTAAAAAAGAAAACTGACAGAATAGGAGAAGAGATTTGCAAACAACATATCAGATAAAGGGCTAGTATCCAAAATCTAGAAAGAACTTATCAAACTCAACACCCAAAGAACAAATAATCCAATCAAGAAATGGGCAGAAGGCATGAACAGACATTTCTGCAAAGAAGACATCCAGATGGCCAACAGACACATGAAAAAGTGCTCCACATCACTCGGCATCAGGGAAACACAAATCAAAACCACAATGAGAGATCACCTCACACCAGTCAGAATGCTAAAATTAACAAGTCAGGAAACGACAGATGCTGGCGAGGATGCGAAGAAAGGGGAACCCTCCTACACTATTGGTGGGAATGCAACCTGGTGCAGCCACTCTGGAAAACAGCATGGAGGTTCTCAAAAAGTTGAAAATAGAGCTACCCTACAACCAGCAATCGCACTACTGGGTATTTACCCTAAAGATACAAACGTAGTGATCCGAAGGGGCACGTGCACCCAAATGTTTATAGCAGCAATGTCCACAATAGCCAAACTATGGAAAGAACCTAGATGTCCATCAACAGATGAATGGATAAAGAAGATGTGGTATATATACACAACGGAATACTATGCAGCCATCAAAAGAAATGCAATCTTGCCGTTTGCAATGACGTGGATGGAACTAGAGGGTATTATGCTGAGCAAAATAAGTCAACCAGAAAAAGACAATTACCGTATGATCTCTCTGATATGAGGACTTTGAGAGGCAGGGTGGGGATGCTTGGGGGACAGGGAAGGAAAAAATGAAACAAGATGGGATCGGGAGGGAGACACTATAAGAGACTCTTCATCTCACAAAACTGAGGGCTGCTGGGGGATCGGGGGGTAGGGAGAGGGTGGTTGGGTTATGGACATTGGGGAGGGTATGTGCTATGGTGAGTGCTGTGAAAAATGTAAGCCTGATGATTCACAGACCTGTACCCCTGGGGCTAATAATAATTATATGTTAATAAAAATAATTTTTTTAAAAAGGATCAAACTGTTTCTACATAACTTAAATGATCCAAGAAAAACCACCAAAGTATTTAAAGGAATAAAAGAAAACTACAATTTAAAAAAATCTTTAAGTTGATTCCACACCCCACGTGGGCTTGAACTGACAACCCTCAGATCAGGAGTCATATGTTCCTACAACTGAGCGAGCCAGGTGTCCGCAAAATAGAAAAATTTTCAAAACAAGAATACAAAAACTCCAGCACCTAACAATATAAAAAGTACAATGTCTGGCATCCATTAATATTGCCACACATGCAAAGAAACCTAAAAAAAATGACTCCTAAGAAGAAAATTTAGTTAGAAATTAAACATACAATGGGTTTAGAAAAAAAATATAGTAAGAAGGCTATTATAAATATTGTCTATACACTAAGAAGAAAGAAGAAAGCATAAGCATGATAAAATGTGAAATAGAAGATATAAAAATGGCTCAAATCAAAAGGCCAGACATTACAGAGTCTTATATGAAAAATATACTGAGTTGGATTAACAGATTAGATTCTGGAAACTTAATGATTACTGAACTTTGAGACATAGCAATTACCAATAAAAACTATCTAAAATAAACACAGAAAGAAGCCTGGGGGCGGGGAAAGGGAACAGAGCATCAATGCATCAGTGAACTATAGGGCAACTTCAAACAACCTAATGTATGCACAATAAAATCCCAAAGATGTCAAGAGAGCAGTGGAAGGTTGAAATACAGGCTGAAAATTTTTAAATTCATAAAAACTAGTTATTCTCAACTTATGAAATTCAATGAACCTCAAGTGGGAAGGAATCAAGAAAAAAAAAATTACACCAAGGCACATCATACTGAAACTGCTAAAAACAGTACTAAAGATAAAAAGACACATTATGTAGAGGGTAACAAAGATAAGGGTAACAGGAAACTTCTCATCAGAAACAATGCAAGCCAGAAGATAGTGGAGCAGTATCTTTAAAACATAAAGGAAAAAAAACAAAAAAAGACTGGTAACTGTCAACCTACAAATGTATATCCAACAACAATACCTTTCAAAAACAAAGATAAAGGTAGGGGTGGATAGGGAAGGTTTGTGATGGGTACAAACTTTCAGCTATAAAATAAATGAGGTCTGAGGATCTAATGTAAAACATTGTGACTATAGTTGACAACCCTGTACTGTACACTTGGAATTTACTTAGAGTAGAATACAAATGCTCTCATCCAAAAAAGAAGAGAGGTAAATATGTGAGGTGATTGATGTTTTAATTAACTCAGTGGGGGAATCCTTTCACCATTTATATATAGATCAAATTATCACTATGTATACTTTAAGTATCTTAAAATTGCGTCAGTCGTACCTCAACAGGTACAACAACAGGGTCGCCTGGGTGGCTCAGTCGTTAAGCATCTACCTTCAGCTAAGCTCATAATCCCAGGATCCTAGGATCAAGCCCTGCATCCCGCTTCTCCCTCTGCCTCCCCCTCTGCCCCTCCCCCACCCCACTCATGTGTGCACTCTAATAAGTAAAATCTTTTAAAAAAATATAGAACAGGGGTGCCTGGGTGGCTCAGTGGGTTAAAGCCTCTGCCTTCAACTCAGGTCATGATCCCAGAGTCCTGGCATCGAGCCCCACATCAGGCTCTCTGCTCAGCAGGGAGCCTGCTTCTCTTCCTCACTCTTCCTCACTCTGCCTGCCCGCCTCTCTGCCTACTTGTGATCTCTGTCAAATAAATAAATAAAATCTTTAAATATATGTATAGAACAAAAAAAAAATGTAGAAGTAAAATGTACAATAATAGGCTAGAAATGGAGTATTAGATACATTCTGGTGTAATGGCCTTGTATAGATTTCTTATATAGGATATATAAATTTGTATAACATTATATAAAGTTCTGGTGTAAGCTTCTTATACAAAGTTCTTATCTGTATGAATCCATGTATCATTACTTGAAAGTCAACTGTAACATGTTAGAGATGTATACTGTAAAAAAAAAAAATGAGTAGGGGCGCCTGGGTGGCTCAGTGGGTTAAAGCTTCTGCCTTCAGCTCAGGTCATGATCCCATGGTCCTGGGATCGAGCCCCGCATCTGGTTCTCTGCTCTGCAGGGAGCCTGCTTCCCTACTTCTTCCTCTCTCTCTCTCTGCCTACTTGTGATCTCTCTCTGTCAAATAAATAAATAAAATCTTTAAAAAAAAAATGAGTAATAACCCTATAAAGGAGATAAAATGGAATCATTTAAAAGTCAATTTCAAAAGAAGGCAGGAAAAGAAAAAAGGAAACAAAATGATGGGTGGACAAACTGAACATAAATGGCAGATTTAAACCTAACTATTTCAACAATCACACTAAATATAGAAGTCTAAACATACTAATTAAAAGGTAGAGATTCTCAAATTAGATTTTTTTAAAAAACAAGACTCACATATAGGCTATCTGCAAGAAACCCCCTTATAAATAAATTCACAAGTTAAAAATAAAAGAATGGAAAATATATATATCATGCGAATGTGATCAAAAGAAAGCCAGAAGGGCTATACTACTTCAGGAAAGTAGATTTTAAAGCAAAAAGTATCTCCAGAGATAGATAAAGGTCATTTCACAAAGACTCATTCAACAAGAAGATATAACAATCCTAACTATGTATGCCTCTTAACAACAGAACTTCAAAATACCTGAAGCAAAACTTCATAAAATTGAGAGAGTACATAGACAAACCCACAACTTTAGCTGAGAAATTCCATACTCTTTCTCAATAACTGACAGAATAAGCAGCCAGAAACTCAGTAAGGATATAGAAAGATAACACAATCAACCAATTTTGACACAGATATAACACTCTATTCAACAGAAGTAAAACACAATGTCCTTTTCAAGATCACACAAAACATTACCATGTTGGACTATGTTCTGAACCATAAAACATCCCATGAAACTCTATACTACAAATTAATCTGAGATGAGTCATAGACTTAAATGCAAAAGCTAAAACAAAAAAGCTTCTAGACGAGATCATAAAGAATGTATTGGCTATTTCGAGATAGGCAAAGCTTTCTTAGGAAAAAAGGCACTAAGCATAAAAGAAAAAATTGGCAAAGTAACCCCCATAAAAAATAAATTTCTACCCATAATAACACCATTACGCTTCATAGTGTTATAGACTGGGAGAAAATATTTGCAATACATACACACTAAATATCTGAGTAATTTATGTAAATTAAATGTCAATTAAAATTTGAAAATTATATTAAAAATTGTATGCCGGGGCACCTGGGTGGCTCAGTCATTAAGCATCTGCCTTCGGCTCGGGTCATGATCCCAGGATCCTGGGATCAAGCCTCACACTGGTCTCCCTGCTCAGCAGGGATCCTGCTTCTCCCTCTCCCTCTGCAGTTCCCCATGCTTATGTTCCCTCTCTCGCTATGTCTCTCTCTCTGTCAAATAAATAAAATCTTAAAAATTGTATGCACAATGTAATCCCATGTTTATTTAACAAGAAAATATACATATGTAAGTATATAAGTAAAGGAAAGACATAAAAAGAGATACAACACCTGTTAACAGTATAGTATGTGTGAGCTAGGGGTAGTGGGGTCCACTAATTTTACTTAGGACGTATTTACATTATTTGAATTGTTAAGAGTACACATTACTTTTTCAATCAAAAAATTATGTACTTTTCATGAAAATGTAAAAAAAAATAGAAGACAAAGAGTTAGATCTAGGTTCACACCATTATTTTACATTCTACCAGCTATACATCCTTGGGCATTTATAAAAATAATAAAACACAAGGCAGTTTGGAAATTAAACAACATACATGGACACTTAACCTAGGTCATAAAAAGTAGCATATTTTAACATTTTAGTTTTTCTTCCTATTGTTAATATCATAGAGTATAAATTGTATGGCTGCTAAGGAAAAAAAAGCTGTAAAGATACCTGAACTTCTTCATTGCTTCCTCCCCATTCCTGATGTTTCCTTGTATATGGCAAGAATAAATTTATATAACCTGTTCATCCTCCCTCTGTTCCTTTATTAATTCTACTCAAGAGAAAAGAAAATGCTATACCTAGTTGACAATTATGGAAAGAATAAACTGAGCATGCCTAACTGCTCAGTTCAACTCCTGCCCCTTTCTCCTTGAGCCCAGCCCCAACCACACAGAGCTGTCTTCTCACATTCCCCATCTTAAGTCTTATCTAAATGGGTATTCCACTTGGAGAGTGAAGCTGCACCTGGGCAGTGTAAAAATTCCCTAACGTGGGAGTGCAATATAAGGGAGCCTACTTGTCCAAAAATAATAAGCTACATCTTCCACCCTCCCTAGCTCTCAGTACATACACATATGTTATTTTTGTCCCATATGCCTTGTTCTGTGTCTTCTCATTAGGTTCTGAACCTTTGACCTGCATGTAGGGGGGAAGTGCAATTTGAGAGGGGGATGGACCTTCTCAAATACCATAACATGTGCTTTCCTTCACAACTGTCAGTCAATTCCTAGAGGACTCATTCCCAGGACTGGAAAACCACCACTACTTTAGCACTTAGGTTGGAAAGGAGCCATGTGTCATCTCAGTGCTCTACAAACTCAGTGAGGCTGTCAGGCCAATTCAACTTGCTACTACCTGAAATGAGCTATCCTAGTCCCTCTGAAATCCCCTGTGGGACACGATATAAGCAGTAAGATTGGTGCTATTTTCTGCTTAATTAACTCTTCGGAAGGGATAACTGGATTGCACTATTATCTGTCATTCAAATCAAAGACCTATTTCATCATATTATGAGGATAAAACCTATGATGATTAAAAATTATCCTATGAAAATAAGCCTATGATGACTAGGCTTATTAATGAAGAGCTGTACTATTTTTTTAATAATGTTAGCAATTCTAATGTATGGTGGGTAGACTTAAAAAAAATTGCTGCCAATGTTAGTCTACATGCCTACTTTTCCAAAAAAGAGTACCAAAATTAACATCTAAAATACTGACATTAATTATTGTCACATTTGTTGACTTAGTAAAACCATGAGCTTTCTTCTAAAGATTTCCAGGTACCTGTAGTTTATTTTGTTTGGTTTACTGTTTCAGTAACTCATTCAGTCTAGTCAATTCAACAGAATAGGATTTCTATGCCTTGAAATATAGTGGGCTAGATATCTGGACAACTCTCTCCCTCTAAAAGCAACTAAAAATGCTCAATAAAAAATAAGAAAATAAACCCTCTTAAAAGAATCAATGAACTAACTAGTAGCAAATTCTTAGGCCAGTGACTGTATAGGCAAGAACCCTGAGAGGTACCGAGAGCTCTCAAGCTGATGTTTACACTGAGAGCATTTGTCTGACAAGATGAACAAGAAGAATGAGAGGCAAGGTGAGGGCCCATGCAAACTAGAAGTTAGATGAAACCCCAGCCCCAATTAAAGCTAGAGCTTCCAGTGTATTATAACCAAGTATAATAGAGATGAAGAAAAAGTAGCTCTCCCATCTCCCTGGCCCCTCATTGATCTGAGTTGGGGGCTGAAGGTGTCTCTTAGGGAAAGGATATTGCAGGAGAGGAAGTCCAAAAGCTAAAAGCATAAGTAGATCCTCACTTGATTTAGAGTATCTCTTTCAAAAGAGCCACAGTTGTTCTAACAGCTAATTTCTTAATAGCAACAAGTGCAATCAAAAGACACTAAAACAATATCTTTAATTGTTAAAAATATTGTCACCCTACAATTGTATTCACAGAAATAATAGATTTGAAAAACAAGATCAGGAGTATAACTACTAAAAGAATAAAAGGAATTATTAAAAAAAAAGACATGAAGAAAAAAATAAAAACAAAAGAGAATAAACAAAAGCACTAAATAAGATAGTAGCTATAAAGACAACTATTACCAACAACTACAATATAAATGGACTAAATACTAAAGAAAAACTATAAAGCAAAAAAAAAATTTTAATAGTGAAGAGACACATCAAACAAACAAACAAAAAAATAGTTATTCCACCAGAAAGGCTAAAAATAAGAGAATGGTAAAGATATACCAGTCAGGCAGCAATCTCTTTGACCTCAGCCACAGCAACTTCTTTCTAGAAACATCCGCCAAAGGCAAGGGAAGCAAGGGCAAAAATGAACTATTGGGACTTCGTCAAGATCAAAAGCATTTGCACAGCAAAGGAAACAGTCAACAAAACTAAAAAAGAAAACTGACAGAATAGGAGAAGAGATTTGCAAACAACATATCAGATAAAGGGCTAGTATCCAAAATCTAGAAAGAACTTATCAAACTCAACACCCAAAGAACAAATAATCCAATCAAGAAATGGGCAGAAGGCATGAACAGACATTTCTGCAAAGAAGACATCCAGATGGCCAACAGACACATGAAAAAGTGCTCCACATCACTCGGCATCAGGGAAACACAAATCAAAACCACAATGAGAGATCACCTCACACCAGTCAGAATGCTAAAATTAACAAGTCAGGAAACGACAGATGCTGGCGAGGATGCGAAGAAAGGGGAACCCTCCTACACTATTGGTGGGAATGCAACCTGGTGCAGCCACTCTGGAAAACAGCATGGAGGTTCTCAAAAAGTTGAAAATAGAGCTACCCTACAACCAGCAATCGCACTACTGGGTATTTACCCTAAAGATACAAACGTAGTGATCCGAAGGGGCACGTGCACCCAAATGTTTATAGCAGCAATGTCCACAATAGCCAAACTATGGAAAGAACCTAGATGTCCATCAACAGATGAATGGATAAAGAAGATGTGGTATATATACACAACGGAATACTATGCAGCCATCAAAAGAAATGAAATCTTGCCATTTGCGACGACGTGGATAGAACTAGAGGGTATTATGCTGAGCGAAATAAGTCAATCAGAAAAAGACAATTATCATATGATCTCCTTGATATGAGGAAGTTAAGAGGCAATGTGGGGAGTTTATGGGGTAGGAAAAGAATAAATGAAACAAGATGGGATTGGGAGGGAGACACTATAAGAGACTCTTAATCTCACAAAACAAACTGAGGGTTGCTGGGGGGAAGGTGGTAGGGAGAGAGTGGTAGCATTATGGACATTAGGGAAGGTATGTGCTATGAAGTGTGTAAACCTGGCAATTCACAGACACGTACCCCTGGGGCTGATAATACATTGTATGTTAATAAAAAAATTTAAAAATTTTAAAAGTAAAAATAAATAAAGGCAAGAGGGTATGGATACACCTCCGATAATAAGCTGATAGTGAATTTCAAAAACCTTAGATTCTTAAAATAGGTAACTCTCCACGTATATATATATTCACAATGGTTCAGAAACGTAAGGAGCATACTGGGATCGAAACTGAAGTAGGCATTTTAGGGCTTTTTCTGTTCAGCCAGCTGTGGGCCTTAGGAAACCACCCCTTGGCATCGTCTGCTGTAGTCCAGGAGGATGGAATATCCCTACAAACTGATGGGAAGTGTGTTTCCTTCCAGTTCTGTTCATGAAGGTGTCTTATAGACTGTTACTGGTTTTTGTTTGTTTGTTTATAAGAATTAATTTTCTCGGGCACCTGGGTGGCTCAGTGGGTTAAAGCCTCTGCCTTCCACTCAGGTCATGATCCCAGTCTCCTGGGATCGAGCCCCGCATCAGGCTCTCTGCTCAGCAATGGAGCCTGCTTCCCTTCCTCTCTCTCCACCTGCCTTTTTGCCTGCTTGTGATCTGTCAAATAAATAAATAAAATCTTTAAAAAATATATATATATATGCCAGTCATATGTAACCCAGCACAGGATGGTATAATAAATTAATTTAAGACAGAATGGGCTTTGAACAATAAGCATTACTGGTGATTTTTCTTAAAGTTTTATTTATTCATAAGTAATCTCTACACCCTACATGGGACTTGAAAGCATGACTTCAAGATCAAGAGTCACATGCCCTGCCAACTGAGCCAGCCAGGCACCCCATACTGGTGAATTTTTAAGTAACAAGATAATGATAATTTCAATAAGCCAAGGGAAATATAATCTATATATTTTTATATATCTAATAACTAATATTCAGAATACCTAAAGGCAAAATACAAAATTGCAAATGTACCAAAGAAGGCATTTCAAACCTATCTCAGTAGCTGATAAAATAAACAGACAAGAAGCAATCAGCATAGATACAGAAGATTTATATCCCTAACAGATTAATAAGCTTGACCTAATGGACAGAAAAAAACACATTATCCAACAATGACAGAATTCGCTTTTTTTCCCCTGAGTATACACATACTGAGTCATGAAAGAAGTCTCAACAAATTCTAAAGGACTGAAATCATACATACTCCATTTCCTCTAACCATAATACCATAAGCTAAAAATATTAATAAAAAGATAAATAGAAAAACTCTAAGGAAAGGTATTAAATGAGTAAGAAACAGAAGAGCTATAGGATTTGTTAACAGAGCAAAGCATGTAGTGGGATAAATATAAGTCAAATGAAAATGAAAATTTACACAGAAATCCAACCAATATAAATCCTTGAAACATATTACAATTGATATTTCACCAGTTCTCACATACTGAACTCAGCAAAGCCAAACTCTGAAGCCTCCCCTGTGAAGTTACCTGCCACAGGAGGAGAGGAGATGCAACCTCACCCTTGCATGGAAAATGCCATGCTTTGTGCTTCTTACCCTACACCACATCTCTGGAAGCTGGTCTATCTCACTTGGTACTAATTCAGGATCACTTCCTCATATCATTTCCAAAGGTTCACTTCAAAACACATTAGGTGGGACGCCTGGGCGGCTCAGTTGGTTAAGCAGCTGCCTTCAGCTCAGGTCATGATCCTAGCGTCCTGGGATCAAGTCCCACATCGGGCTCCTTGCTCGGCGGGGAGCCTGCTTCTCCCTCTGCCTCTGCCTGCCATTCTGTCTGCCTGTGCTCGCTCTCTCTCCCTCTCTCTCTGACAAATAAATAAAATCTAAAAAAAAAAAAAAACACACATTAGGTAACTCTACCTTACTTTACTTAGTAAGCCCTTCTGCGTTTTACTGAATAGCATTCAAAACATTATGGATAGTGGCTCTCTGCTCCTTCCCATTTAACAGATGGCTGCATCTTTTGATGCAGTGCCAGCCATACCCCTAAAACATGATGGTGAAGGTGAAAGTAAAGTGATTTGGCCATATTGGGTGCCTGGTCACCAGGGCTGCTTTTAACTCTGGCAAAATGGATACTGTCGTCATAGATGACCCTTTCATTTACCTCAACTACATGGTCTACATGTTCCTGTATGATTCCACCCATGTTAAATTCAACAGCATAGTCAAGACTGAGAACAGAAAACTTGTATCAATGGAAAGTCCATCTCCATCTTCCAGGAGTGAGATCCTGCCAATATCAAATGGGGTGATGCTGGTGCTAAATATGTTGTGGAGTCCAAAGAGGTCTTCACCACCATGGATAAGGAAAAGGCACCACCTCGGCTCACTTGAAAGTTGGGGCCAAGAGGATCATCATCTCTCCCCCTTCTGCTAATGTCCCCATGTTTGTGATGGGCAAGAACCAGTAGTATGGCAACTCCCTAAAGATTGACAGCAATGCTTTCTGCACCACCAACTCCCTGGCCCCTCTAGCCAAGATCATCCATCACAACTTTGGCATCATGGAGAGACTCATGATTCCATGCCATCACTGCCACCCAGAAGATCTTGGACAGCCCCTTTGGGAAGCTGTGGCATGATGGTCAAGGGGCTGCCCAGAACATTCTATTGGCACTGCCACAGCTCTAGGCAAGATCATCCCTGGGTTGATTAAGCAGCGCACAAACATGACCTTCCAGGTTCCTACCTCCAACATGTCAGTCATGGATGTGACCTGCCACCTGAAGAAAGCTGCCAAATATAATGACATCAAGAAGGTAATAAAGAAGGTGAGGACCAGGTGTCTCCTGAGACTTGAACAGTGACACCCACTCTTCCACCTTCAATGCTGGGACTGACATTGCTCTCAAGGACCACTTCATCAAGCTCATTTCCTGATATGAGAATGAATTTGGCTATAACAACCAGGTGATGGACTTTATGGGCCACACAGCCTCCAAGGAGTAAGAGCCCTCTGGACCCCAGCCCCCATGAGAGCAAGAGGAAAGAGAGGCCCTCAGCTGCTGAGGAGTCCTTGCCCCAACTCTTCCCCCAACACACTGAGAATCTCTTGACTTCTACACAGTTTCCATCCACCCCAGCTTGGGGAGCACTAAGTATAGTAAAGTATACTATACTTAGATCAAAAAAAAAAAAAAAAAATCATGGATAGTACTAAAGAAAACACTGGATCATTTCTATTCCACATACATGTTGCCCAGTCTCATTGCAAAAATGCCAACAGAGCAGTGAGTACTGAGAAAGAACCAGATGTTGAGGCACACATATTTCTTCATTAGAGGATGAAATAAACTGTTACAATAACAAAATCAGAAAATATAGAAAAGTTTTAACTTTTATCAAAAACCAAGAATTTTAACTCATTTCTCTCTTTGTTTTAGGAACCCTAGTTGTCTAAAACATCTCAAAGATAATACATATAATGGCTAAGATCTCTGGCACTTCATTCTAATTCAAGCCCAGTCTTTTCTAATTAAACACATAAATAGTTTTACCACAGTTTCCTTAAAAAAAAAAAAAAAAGAGCTCTAGTTAAAAAATGAAATTTCTCTCAAAATAATTTTGTTACTCTAAAATTATTGAAAACATATTATTCAGAAGTAAAACAATAAAGCCAACAGTTTATTTTTTTAACCTCATATTTTTAACTACAACCTAGGCCATGTCAGTTTAGCACCTATAATTATTGCAGACTATTACACAGGCTATCAAAAAACATGTGGTTGATCAAATAGAAATACACGAATTAATCTTTTCCTCCAAATATGTGAAAATTGTCTAGGACCTATTTCCAGCTTCTTTTGGGTTGTAAAATGGGCTGCTACCTACCTGGATTAAAACAAACACCTCAAAGAAATGTCACCTTTCTCATCCTGTTTATTCGACGCATATATAAAACATACATCATGTAAGTTCATTGCCAAATACTCCTGAGATCATTACAGCAATGATCCCAAAGAGGGAACTACTCCTTGCTACTGTATGCAAACATAAAGGTCAAAGAAACGGAAGGGAAATTTGTCAGACTCAGAAGGGGCCCACCTCAGAAGCTCATGGAAGATCATCAAGAACAAGTGCCCTCTTATGTAAGAAATACCACCAGGTGGGGCACCCAGACCTTGACCAAGATAAAACAACTAAAGAGTAGCACATGAGGGATTGAAATTCACATCCTCTGTCTCCCAGCTCAAGGTCTCTGAAATGCTAGCCCCAATTCTTAAAGTCAGTCAGTGTCATGAAAGCCTTTCCTTCCATACTGCCATACTCCTTTTTCAACAGTCACACCAGACCTTCCATTGTTTTTGTGGTCCACCACATGTCTCTTACTCTAAATATTTCCCCTCTCTCCACCTAAGTACCGACAACTGTAACAAGGACAAAAATGAATAACTAATTCACATCTCTATCACCATTGTTAAAAGTTACAGAAATCATGTTCAGAAAGTAGGTTTGCTGTTCGGAAAACATGGTCATAATATTTTAGATAACTTTAGAGAAAACCTACTGAAAACTATCTTAAACTCCCAATAGTCTGTGTCAGTTCATAGCTTCTTCTCCCAAAGTGCATCCCACAATGACATAGGGTAAGGTGGGTCTGTGGGCAAATTGCTTTGAAAATGTTGTATACACTATCCCAAGTAGAGTCATAATTATAAGCTCTGAAAAGTACTAAAAAAGACCAAAACTGTCCAACCTTGTTTAATCCAGTGTCTCAATGTATTTGATTTAAAAATGCTTTATTCTTACAACACTTAACAAATATCTCATGGCAAAGCCAATTTTCTATGCATAATGAACAAAAAAAATTTTATAATTTAAAACTAAAATTGGCTTCTAAGAAGTCTACATATCAAATTAAAATGAAGTAAAATTTCTATACTGCTTTCTTCCCAATGCAGAAATTAGAGAAAAGAAAGAAAAGGGGTAAAACCCTGGTTTTTACCAGGCCCATAACCAATGGCCCATATTCAACAAGACACATTATTAAGTTTTGATGCAGAAAAAAAACTCAGTTCAGTGAGGCAATAAGGACATCTCACTATATTTAAAACAAAAGAAATAGCACAGCAATGTAAATGTACTCAATATCACATATGCTTAGTGGTTAAAGTGGTTAAGTTTTATGTTATGTGTATTTTACCACAATTTTTTTTCATCCAAAGAGAAATAGGACAAACAACGTGTTGGGGAATTTTTTTTTAAAGATTTTATTTGTTTATTTATTTGCCAGAGAGCAACAGTGAGAGAGAGAGAGAGCGAGAGAGCACATGCACAAGCACAAGTAGGGGGACCAGGAGAGGGAGAAGGTGAAGCAGGCTCTCCACTGAGGAGGAACCCTGATGTGGGGCTCGATGCCAGGACCCTGGGATCATGACCTGAGCTGAAGGCAAATGCTGAAAAACTGAGCCACCCAGGTGCCCGGGACAAACCACTTTCTTGATAAGGTAATGCAACTTCGCTATTTTAACAAAGGGAGGGGAAAGGCAATAAAATCCTACCCACCTGAAAAAGTTTTAACCATCTCATAAACAACCCTGGAGTGAGGACAAATTTAAAATGAGAACTGGGGACCATCAATAAAACAGCAACATTGGAAACACTATATGTCAAAACTAGTGAGATACAGCTAACACTAGAGGGAGAAAACAGTTCACAGCCGGAAATGTCTTAGTGACTACACAAAGAAACCAAAGCAAATTAAGTTACAAAAACAACAATAAAAGGCAGACACACAGAACTGAGGTACAAAATAATTCTCTCTTTCCTAAAAAATGAAGGGAGGGCAGTGTCTTAATTCATCTTTACTTTTCTTGTACCCAGCTAGGACATCATATAAGTCTCAGAAATGTTAGCTGCAAAGAATGAGACCTACATCTGAGAGAGTTAACTTAAGCAATAAATACATTAGCTGAATGTCTTCAAGAATTCAAAGAAACTTCAGTTTCCTTAATTCAGTTTTTTCAATCAAATGTATCATTTTCCTATTATAAGTCTTCTCACTGAGTAGACCTTCCATCTTCTAATATCAACTAATTCTCCTCAAATTTATTTACAGATATATTCTTAACATCCCAACAGGCGCACCTGAAGAGGTGACTGTAAAAGCTATACACAAGTGAAAGGAACAAAAATAGCAAACACTTGAAAAAGATTATGTTGGGGTGCCTGGTGGCTCAGTTGATTGGGTGTCTGCCTTTGGCTCAGGTCATGATCCCAGGATCCTGGGATCAAGTCCTGCATCAGGCTTCTTGCTCGCTCCTCCTGTCCCGAGTGCTCATGCTCTCTCTCATGTACATGCTCTCTCTTAAATAAATAAATAAAATCTTAAAGAAAAAAAAATATTATGTTAGTAGGGAAAGGCTCCCCACTTAAAAATTATTAAATAATAGAAAATATTTGGATGGTATGGCACAGACACAGATAATAGTCCAACAGAGCCCAGGAAGAGACATTGATGACACAGGGGACACTGCAGAGCAGTGGGGACATGGTGACCTTCTTATTTAATAATGCTGGGAGAACAGATATCCATATTACTTTTAAAAATAAAACTACCCATACATAGCACCACACGCACAAAATAACTGCAAACAGATTAAAGTTCTAAATAGAAAAAGGGAAAATAAAGCTCTTAGGAGAAAATGGATGGGGTGCCTGGGTGGCTCAGTGGGTTAAGCCTCTGCCTTCGGCTCAGGTCATGACCCGGGTCCTGGGATCGAGCCCCACATCAGGCTCTCTGCTCAGCAGGGAGCCTGCTTTGCCCTCTCTCTGTCTGCCTGCGTCTCTGCCTACTTGTGATCTCTCTGCCAAATAAATAAATCTTTAAAAAAAAATAGAAGGAAATGGAATAGACCATCTTAATGATGAAGAGAAGCATTTAAGACCCAAAAACCACAAATCATAATGAAGCAGATTGATAGTTTTAGCTATATTAAAATGAGAAACTTCTGCTTATCAACAGACACTATATAGAAAATGAAAAGTCCAACCATAAATCACAAAATATCTGTGACACATAAAAACAGCAGAATATCCAGAACACATAACTCCAGTGGGTAGAGTGCCATGATATCTGCAATCTTTCAAACAGTTCAGAAAATAAAGAAATGAGTAAATGAGTAATAAATGCATGTACACATGAATATATACACCTATACCACAACAAAGAAAGGAGAGCAAAATGTTAAAAACTGTTGAAACTAAGTGACGGAAATAAAGGTCACCATTATAGTTTTCTTTCCTTTTCTAATATTTCAAACATTTTATAACATTAGGGTTGCAGTAAGGGACGCAGTGTACAGAATTCCTGCAAAGCAATGTAAAACCAAAAAGAAAAAATAAATAAAAAAGATGGTGATCCTATCAGTAATCACAAAAATGAATATTAAAATTACTATGAGAAAATATTTAATGTCCATGAAATTAGCAAAAATTTAGAGTCTGACTATATCAAATATTCGAGATGTGGGTTAAGGGGTACTTTTATACCCTACCAGTAGGAGTATAACTGATATACACATGTGTCTATGTATACTGAAGCATGTATTCTAACAACATACTACACAGTAGTATAAATGAACGACAGTTTTCATAATTAGCATGTATTAATCACAACCTAACATTGGAGCAAAAGAATTAAGTCTCCACAGGATTTGGTGCATTTATATGAAGTTTAGCCTTAAGAACCAGTCAATGAAATATCTAGCAATATAGGGGCACCTGGGTGGCTCAGTTGCTTAAACATCCAACTCTTGATTTTGGATCAGGTCATGATCTCAGGGTTGTGAGATCAAGCTCCCCCGCATCTGGCTGGGCGAGGAGCCTGCTTAAGATTCTCTCTCTCCATCTCCCTCTGTCCCTCCCTCTGAAAGAAAGAAAGAAAGAAAGAAAGAAAGAAAGAAAGAAAGAAAAGACAAAAGAAGGAAGGAAGGAAGGAAGGAGGTTAAGGAAAGGAAGAAATGTCTAGCAATACAATCAAAGATGGAAACACAATAAAAAAAAAACTTGGGGGGCGCCTGGGTGGCTCAGTGGGTTAAAGCCTCTGCCTACAGCTCGGGTCATGATCCTGGGGTTCTGGTATCGAGCCCCACATCGGGCTCTCTGCTCAGCAGGGAGCCTGCTTCCTCCTCTCTCTCTGCCTGCCTCTCTGCCTGCTTGTGATCTCTGTCAAATAAAAAAAAAAATCTTAAAAAAAAAAAAAAACAACTTGGGAATATTTATCATAAAGTCAGAATAGTGGCTACTCCGTAAAAGAAAAAGCAAACTGCAATTCAAGAGGGACAGAGAAGAATTCTATAAGCCACCAGCCCTTTTTATTTCCTTCAAGAGTGGGTATATCGAAGTGTGCGCTTTTAGCCATACATACAAGCATACACAAAAATTTCACATGCGCTTTTGTTTATGATGTATATTTCACAAAAAAGAACCTACATTCAGAAATATCAGTAGGTGCTGGGAAAACAGTTTTCCTACCTGGAAAAAGATTTTAATTGTTGAAGATAAGAGGCTTAAAAATTATTTAACCTCAACTATGTCTTAAAGACATTAGACCTATTATGTTAAAGAACTGCTACAATTGAGTTATTTTTGTAAAGACAGAAACCTTTTTTTATGGAGAATATAATCATCCCTTACTTTATCTCTTTTACAGAGACAAAGTTAAAGTTCAGGTTTCCCCCACTATCCAAAAGTACCGTGTTCCTGTGAAAACTTTCCTAAGCCCCAATGGTGTAAAGTGAAGAGCAATTACATTAATTTGAATAGACAAGATTTTGAGTATTCCCAGACCCCAAAAATAACTTCTCTCAGGCTTCTCTGATATCTTAGGACACATCTTGTTAATGGATGAAGATAATACATCCAGACAAAGCCCAGACGCTCAAAGACACCGCGGTTCAAAGCCATGGTGGCTTGATGCTGAGATGCTGAGAGAGTTCCGAGGAAAGGAAGAAACATGGCAGGGCCGTTCTCCCTGCTTTACAGGGCAGGGGGAGGCCTGCCTGTATAACAACTTGCTGCAAAACAAATCTGAATGCTATTTTTGCTTTTCACCTTTTTTCATAGAAGCAGAAATCCTCTTCCCATTTCTTTCAATTAGAGAAAACAAGTGCTAACGTGGGTCTTTTGTAAAAGTGAAGCAGTGTAACATGAACTTTTGAAAAGCAAGGGGCACGTGTGCCAAGCACATATCTAACTGCTTTTCAGATAGACAATAAAATTTTCATAAGTTATAGAGTCCTGGATTTCCCTTCCTCTTCATGGAAAAATACACAAGACCTGTCATACATACAAGACATTGAAAGGTACATGTGCTACTAAAATATAAAATGTCATTATAATTATTAATAATTATTTAATAATAATATACATGGATATCAGACATTATTCTTCATATTACATGTACAATGATAAACACAGCAGGGGATGGGGAGAAGATATTCAAGAAAGGATACAACTCCATGGACTAGAACTAATCATCTTTTACTACACATTAATCTAACTTTTAAAAATTAAAATACAAAGTTGTTAAAATTTCTTTACACTGTTAAGGAAGTTTCTAGAAGACTGTTTCTCCCTTGAGTTCCCAAATTTTGTTCATATTTATTCACTTGACATATTCCATTTTATATTTTTATCTTTACCTCCTGCAATAGATGGGATCAGCGTGTAAAGAGAATATTCACCTTCTTCATCTGTGTGCCCCCAAATGTGCTTAGCTTGAGGCCTTGAATGATAAACTGAAACATATCTTGGGACTACAGATAAACAGGACTTAATTCTCATATTATTGATAAAGTATGACTTACCGGCTTTATTCATATCCTGTAACAACAGCTGACAACACATCCAACCCTAGGGACTAGGAGGTGTTCAAGCTTCACTTCTGGATCACTAGGGGGCAAACCTCGCAGAGCTCTTCTACACTTGTAACATCATTCCACTTCCATACCACAGAGCAAGTAATGAACTCAAAAGGAAGATGTTTACTGTGACATATTTTTTTCATTCCTTAAGGAATGTTTTTCGCCTATGGCTTTGCCTTGGGTGAAGCCATGTCAAATGGTTTAAAGCCAACACAAATTGCAAACCTTTTGGGTCAGCTACCAAATCCTTTGCACAGCAACACACAGGAACTACATATACTGGTCAGTTGGTTGGACAGCTGGCTGATTTTTCACGCACTAACAAGAGCATGAGAAGGAGAGTGAATAAATTGGGGGAAAAAATCACAAAATAAATACTCTTTAATATTAAAAATCCATGGGTACCAGTGGAAGCTTCCTGTTTCTGAACTGCAAAATGGCAACCTGACAAGATAATCAGGGGGCTTTTGAGGCTCACAGAAAAGTCCCCTGCATCCCCCTTGCTTACTAAGCTGGTGTCTCAATAAGCTTAAAAGCAGGGGAGGACTGAGAACATGTTAGTAAGAATCTACTTACGTTGTTTGTGCTTGTTATCATCTTTTAAAAGGCAAGACATTGTCAAAAGTGAAGGAGAAAGCTAGCTGGATTTTACACGTGCTCTGCTGTAGGTCACTTGCTCACGGCGGCGTGTTGGGATTATTGAAATTCAGGAGCAATACTGGGCTGACAAGCTCCTGCACCGCTGCAGGCTACAATCCGCACACAGTGCCTGAAGGGTTATTACAATGGCAGGTGTCTACAGAGGACAACAAAGGAGCCTTACCCCTTCCCGAAGGCACCTCATTAGCACTGTGTACGCGGCCAAGGGAACAGTCCAACACTCTCTAGGGTTCTTTTTTTTTTCTTCCTAAAATGAAGCGGAAGGAAAGGCAGTGAAGCTAACAGCACAAAAGATATTAATCCGTTCAAGAAAAAGACCATTTCAAATACACAAACTATCTAAAATTTCTTAATATTCTACATAAAGGAGTGCTAATTATCTGACAATTCTGACCTCTGTAGGAGGTCTTTTACCACTTTGTACATATAAGGGATTTCTTTCTCATCAGAGTGTACATGGTGATGTTCATCGGACCCCTTCCTCAGGAGCCAGACGAAAAGAAGTGAGAAATGACAATATGATCCAGCTGGTAGAAAAACTACTCTATTGGTAACTGTAGCTGATAATACAGGTATTCCCACCTAAAAGGTATTACATTATCTGAAATGATTTGAAAGCACAGAATACACAGCTCTGAGGAATATTCAGGATAACCCCTAAGTACAAGTAAAAGAGTATGTTACCTAGTAAGACAATGTGCTAAACAAAAATAAGGGATGGTTTTAGCAGGTCCACAGGTTTTTGGTGTTTTTTTTTTTTTTTGAAGATTTTATTTGACAGAGAGAGAGAACACAAGTAGGCAGAGAGAGGGGGAAGCAGGCTCCCTGCTGAGCAGAGAGCCTGATGCAGGGCTCGATCCCAGGACCCTGAGATCATGACCTGAGCCACAGGCAGAGGCTTAACCCACTGAGCCACCCAGGCACCCCAGGTCCACAGGTTTTAATGATATCAGCAATGATTCTCTCAGAAGAACCAAATTAGGGTAATAACCCCTAAAACCCTCTTGCAATGTATCAAATAACTTCAAAAAATAAATTGGGGACCACACAGAAAAGTGGGGAAATTAATCTCTCTAAAGCAAAAGAAATTAGTTACTATTTAGAGAAAATATTTCTCTTATCAGTACCTTACTGATCGAAATGTTTCTTACACTTATGATGAGAATTATGACTGATTAAAACCATATCCTTGTTTAATCACAGAAGTCCACACAGTCGCGATACCTAGGTGGCTCAGTCAGTGATGTATCTGCCTTCAGCTCAGGTCATGATGGTCCTGGGATTGAGCCCCGCATCAGGATCCCTGCTCAGCGGGGAGTCTGCTTCTCCCTTTGCTCCCCCCCATGCTCTCGTGCACATGCACAGTCTCTCAAATAAATAAATCTTTAAAAAAAAAAAAAAAACCTACACACAGTCATAATCTAGACATTATCATCCCAAGCTGCTGCTGCAGCTTAAAAATCACTAATTCAGCACCCAATTTAACTTCAAAACACAACTTTCCCCCTTTCTAGCTCAGTTATTCAAAACAGCTACCACAATCTTTCTGGAATCTATCACCTACCCTACCTCCCGGCCACTTAGATGCCCTGGTCTATCATCCAATTGCTCCTGCCAAAAGCCTGAACACCTCCCTCTCTGACATCCCCTTTTCCCTTCCCTGGGGAACCCAACCCTGGAGGGAGCCATTGGCTTGTCTTCTCCAGGCCCACATTTAGGCAGCTGGGCTCATAGAGGGCAGATCCCGGAACACAGAGAGTCCATGAATGACTTAAAGTCACCAAGCCCAGGGACCTTCAGTATCACTCTGTGGCCTCCCAATCCTCTCTGACCAATTCCCTCTTCAAAAGGAAGGCTTCACACCTAGATTCCTCCCACCACTACACCTACTTTCCCCCTCCTCAGAGATCATGGAAATCATGAGAAAAGAGCTCCCAGCGTTCCTATACCTGAAGCCATCAGTAACTTATACCCAGTGGTTATACAAGGAGAGGCTCCTCCACCCCCACCAGGTGGGCTCAGATCCCATTCACATCCTGCCTCCTCCAGGGTCATCAAGTTATGGACTATCCCATACCACTCCTAAATTTTCAAAGTCCTGTCCACTGGGTCCTTTCCACCTCTGCTAGAATAGGCTAACTGTCCCCATCTTCCAAACAGGACCCCCTGCAGCCCCCTGCACTCCTGCCAACTTTTCACAACCATTCTGGCTTCACATTGCCTTTCCCAGCTTCCTCACCTCCTGCTAAAACCTTAGCACACTCCTGGAGGCCTTCTGACTTCCTCACTCAAAGTAAGTAACTACCTAAAATAGCTCTTGCTGAGTTTCCGGTGACTTCCATGTCACTCAGTCCAGCAGGTTCTTTTCAGTCCTCCTTCATGGACCATAGACTACATCAGTGCTGTAGACTTTCTCTTCCCTGAAACACCCTCTTCTCACTCCTAACTTTGCTCCCACTTTGTTTACTCACATTTAGTTTCTGAATCTTTTCTTATCATTCTCCGATCTATTCTCCATCTTAAGACAGTCATCTTTTTGGCACTTAAACTAGATGATGTCGATTCCCTTCTTTAAAGCCTTCATGATTTCCCCTTGCTCACAGGGTCAAGACACATCCAACTCAGGCAAGGAGTCCTTCCTGAACATGCCCTAGCAGGTCTCTCCAGCCCTGCCTCCTTGCTCACTTCCCTCCTGTCCCCCTGGTCTTGGTGCAAGTTATGCATTATAAAAGCACCTGCAGGGGCGCCTGGGTGGTTCAGAGGGCAAGGCCTTTGCCTTCGGCTTGGGTCATGGTGTCAGGGTTCTGGGATCGAGCCCTGCATTGGGCTCCCTGCTCAGTGGGGAGCTTGCTTCCCCCTCTTTCTTTGCACACCTCTCCGCCTACTTGTGATCTCTGTCAAATAAATAAATAAAAATAAAATAAAAAACAAAAGCACCTGTGAAGTGCCAGGAATTCTTCTAAACAAGAGCCACACAGCTATGAGCAAGACAAATTTTTGCTTTAATAATGCTTAGTGGGGAAAGAAGAGGAGGAGGAGGAAGGGAAAGGAGGAAAAGAAAGAGGTAGGTGGATGAGGAGGAGGAACCAACAAGACAAGTCAGTCAAGATGGTGAAGACTACCATAAAGAAAACCAGAGCAGGGTAAGGAGCTAGAGGAAGACCACAGACAGGGTCCATCTCATATTGCACAGAGCCGGGAAAAGGCTCTCTGAAGGGATCTGAACAAAGAAAACTCAAACCTCTAGGCGGGGGAGGGTGTGAAATCACTGCAAGCAAGAGGAACAGTAAGTGCAATGGTGTTGAGGCAGGAATGTGGCATGCCAGGTTCAAAGAGCTGTGAGGAGGTCAATATGGCGGGAAGAGGAAGAGCGCAGGACATCAGTGAGAGCTAAAGTCAACCAGGCACTGTGGAGGCAGCCCACAAGGGCCGACAAGGCAAATGGTGGGATTTAGCAGTGACAACAAGCAAGATAAGAAGCACTGGAGGGCTCTGAGGAGGGACACTGTGTTTTTAACAGGCTCACTTTGGCTAATGTTTGGAAAATAGACTGCAGTAGACACAACAAAGCAAGGAGACCATCTAAGAGTTCTTACAATAGTCCAGGTGAAAGATCATTAATGGCTCAACAAAATAAAAACAAACAAACAAACAAAAAGACAAAATAGGAATACCTGGGCTCAAGGTGGGAGGTATTCTTGATAAAAGAAAAAAATACATAAACTGTAAATGTATCACCTCCTACCATCCTCTGAAAAACCTCCTCTGGTCCTCCATCCTCAAGCTTGTCACCTTAGAGTGCTCCCAGAGAGCCAACAGGACAGGGCTTAAGTCTCTATATTATACACAGTATACACTCTCGCTTCAGGTCAGTCTCACTACATCAGCACTGACCTAAGATTTTACGGTTCACGTATATTCAAAGTGGCAATTCCACAAAAATCTCATGAAAAGTTATTAATTTTCATGGATCCAGGGACATACCCTCCTTTTCTAGTTTGCCATCCTAAGTTGTATTCAAATGCCATAGAACCATCCTTTTATTAAAATAGCCTTAGCTTATATCCAATTAAAGCACGTACCAAAGAAAATGATTCTCTAGATCTACTTTTTGAAGCAAACAGAAATAGGATCCTGTATGATTCCATTTATAAGATTCTAGAAAATACAAACTAGTCTATAGGACAGTGTGGAGAAACTTTGAGAGGTGATGGATATGTTCATTATCTGAACTGTGGTGATGGTTTCACAGGTGTATACATCTATCAACATTGATCAAACTGTAATCTTTAAGCATGTGCAGTTGACTGCATGCCAATTATATCTCAATTAAGCTGGAGGGGGAGATAATAATTTTAAGATTTTATTTATTTATTTGACAGACAGAGATCACAAGTAGGCAGAGAGGCAGGCAGAGAAAGAGAGAGAGAGGATAAAACAGGCTCCCCGCTGAGCAGAAAGCCTGATGCAGGGCTCGATCCCAGGACCCTCGGATCATGACCTGAGCTGAAGGGAGAGGCTTTAACCCACTGAGTCACCCAGGCACCTCGAGATAATAACTTTTAAAAAGGAACAACAGCAAAAAGAATTAAAGTAGACTCTCATTCCTGATCAGATGGCAGACTAGGTATCTGAACACTCTTCTGATAAAAGCAACACCTTGTATTCTGACATCCTTAAAATGCATCAGAGATGTTGACAGGAAAACAAAGAATCATACCAAAACTTATTCTGATAAAAGCAACACCTTGTATTCTGACATCCTTACAATGCATCAGAGATGTTGACAGGAAAACAAAGAATCATACCAAAACTTAGATAACCACAAGTGTGAGAGTTCAACTGAGCACTGAAAGTTTGCTTTGACTCTGAGAGCCTGCAGAACTTGGTCAGTCTGAGCTTTGATGTCAAGGCCCTGGGGACTCAAGCTGAGGATAAAGTAAAACTGCTTTTCATCAAACTTGGCCCCCTTGAGAATGTTCTGGGACAAGAAAAGGATAACAGGGAGGGAGGAGGGAGCCCTAAGCACTGATTAAGAAATATATCCAGTTAACTCCAGTGTATGTATTTCCATATGCTATTCTTTTTTTTTTTTTTTTTTTTTCATAAACATATAATATCTTTTTATCCCCAGGGGTACAGGTCTGTGAATCGCCAGGTTTACACACTTCACAGCACTCACCATAGCACATACCCTCCCCAATGTCCATAATCCCACCCCCCCACACCCCCCCATTAACCCTCAGTTTGTTTTGTGAGATTAAGAGTCACTTATGGTTTGTCTCCCTCCCAATCCCATCTTGTTTCATTTACTCTTCTCCTACCCCCTTAACCCCCCATGTTGTCCATATGCTATTCTTAAAAGTGTACAGCTATTGGGACGCCTGGGTGGCTCATTCAGTTAAACATCTGCCTTTGGCTCAGGTCATGATCTCATGGCTGTGGGATGGAGCCCCGCATCAGGCTCCACACTCAGAGACTGAGTCTACTTGTCCCTCTCCCTTTGCTTCTCCCCCTACTCATGCTCATACATGCTCTCTTTCAGATAAAATTTTTTAAAGAGCGTATAACTATCAAGAGAAAAAAGCAAGTTGTCCTACTTGGTACATAAAAACGAGACAAAATAAGAACCTACATTTGTTTGCTCATACAGACAAAAGTAACTCTGTGAATACAAGTAGGGATATGATTAGACTGGGGAACAAGACACATAGGGAAGAAAAATAGCAAAGCCACTTTCCCCTATATACCTTTCTGGACTTCCTAGCTTTCTAGCCTCATGAATGTGTTGTCTTTTCAAAATATAAAATTACCTAAGAACAAATTCAACCAAAGATAGATGTACAGAAGTTTTATGAATAGAATGAACTTAAATGAAAGTATTTCTAAAAATAGAGTATATGGAATGCCATTTTTATGCACTAGAAGACAAAATACCATTAATATATGGATACTTTCCTAACTGACATATGGGTTCAGTACAATTCCAAATATGCAGAAGACTCAAAATTATCAAGGTAACAATACTTCCCAAATTGATCTGCACAGTCAAGGCAATTTCTTTTAATGATTTGTAGAATTGGACAAGCTGATTCCAACATGCAAAGGGCCAACAATAGCCAAGACATTTATGGGGGAAAAAAAAAAAGAATAAGGAGGACAGATTTGCTGTACCAGCTACCACTACTAATTATGGAGCTAAATGATTTAAATGCTGGTGTTTTATAGCAATTACAGTAGTTGTCTTAAAATGATGATTTTTCTAGTAAGTCAGTTTAATTTAGATACTAAGGATACTCAAGTTATACAACATTTGAGCAAGATCTAGGACTCAAAATATCACAAATACAGTGAAAGAAACTCCTGATCAACTACAACTTACCAGTACTTCTTTAAAACTCAGTATCACCAGTGTTTATAGCAGCAATTTCCACACTAGCCAAACTATGAAAAGAGCCCAGACGTCCACTGACAGATGAATGGATAAGGAAGAGGTGGTTACATACACATACAATGGAACACTACTCAGCCATCAGAAAGGATGAATACCTACCATTTACATTGACATGGATGGACCTGGAGGGGATTACACTAAGCGAAATAAGTCAGCCAGAGAAAGATAAAAACCATATGATTTCACTCATATGTGGAATTTAAGAAACAAACCAATGAACATGAAGGAAAGGGAAAATAAAATAAGATGGAAATTGAGAGGGAAGCAAACAATAAGAGATGCTAAACTCTAGGAAAACAAACAGGGTGGCTGGAGGGGAAGTGGGTGGAGGGATGGGATAATTGGTGATGGGCATTCAGGAGGGTACTTGATATAATGAACGCTGGGCGTTATACGCAACTGATGAATCACTAAATTCTACCTCTGAAACTAAAAAAAGAAAAAAATCAGTATCAAATGAATAACTCATAATTTACCATTATCAATGTAATAACATTCATTAAAAAAAACACTAAAGAAATACTAATTTTTCTTTGTTGAATTCAATAGCACTTCCATATTGTAATTTAAGAAATAAGAAGTCAAATTCTGTGGATACAAACTCTCATGGCTATGTTAAGAGCTCTATTTGCACAAAGTAGTGTTTTTAACTGAAATGAAGCTTTTATATTCAGAGAACCAATGGCCTCCTCTTAAAGGAGTCAATGATGGCAGCAACCTAGAAAGTAGTTTGGGGGACTTTGGGTGGATTGGTTTTTAAATATGGCTTGAGAATTTCCTACAATTTCTGGGAGGCACTGGGAGAGAGGGAACATGACAGACAAGGAGAGAGAGAGATTGAAAAACATGATAACCTCTTTCAGAGGTAAAAATTTCCCCCAAAGTTCCTTAGGTATGCTCTAAGGGGCAAAGTCAAAACAACTTTTATGGGATATTAACACTTGTTAGGATGTGTCAAAACAGGTCAAACAGCAATAGAGTTAATCAGATGGTCTCACCTGGGTGGCTGCAAGGTAGATCAGCTCCCCAAGGGTTGGTAAGAGGCACTGCTTTAATTTACTGTTTCTGAAGTTTTCCCTAATTAATTCAGTTAAGACAGTAACTGCCTGAAAAGGAAAAAAGGTGTATTAGTTCATATGTATTCTCAGTTCTTTCACCTATAAGTAAAAGACAAGACAATCTACAAAACTCAACCTCCATTTTTAAGAACTACTTTCCAAATTATTTTCCAAATATGAGCCTTAATCCTGAAAAAACAGTAAATGTCTCAGGTGAAGGTAAAAATATATCTAGTAAAAAATGGGCACATACATACAGCACTTGTCAGTTACCAAGCACTTTCACTGTATTGCTGATCCTACAGGCAACTGTTGCTGCATTTCTAAAAACAAGAAAGGCTGAAACAGGTCTCTGTCCAGTTTACTTGGACTGCCAGGATCTGAGCATAGATTTTACCATGCCAGAGCCTACTATGCTCCAGCGTACCGCAGTTTGAAAAATTCTTACACTGCATGAAACTTTTAAATGATTCCTCTAAAAACTTGAGAGTAGGAAATATCATACCAAAGTTTCAATATAATCCACTTTGAAATTCAGCAGGCTATTGTCTCAGATCCAGTTAATTTCCCGGGAGCCATGCTAAGAAAATCACATACATACACTCATTGCCAGAATTCATACACCAGAACACAAGTTAATCAAATCACAATGTGACCAGAAAGTAGAATAAAATGGGTTTAGAATGATACATATAGAATGGCCCCATGCTGAGACAGAAAAAAAAATGTATATAAAAGAGCATGGTAGCACTGCTCTAAAACAGTGGGACTCAAAGTATCATGCACAGATAAAACTGTTTCTTACTGTCAACAAAGATTTAAGTAGAGAAGCTGAGAGTAACAGGGTGCCTGGGTGGCTCAGTCAGTTAAGCATCTGCCTTCAGCTCAGGTCATGATCCCAGAGTCCCAGGATCGAGTCCTGCATGGGACTCCTAACTCAGCAAGGAGCATGCTTCTCCCCCTCTTTCTGCCTGCCACTCCCCAACCTGAGCTGTGTCAAATACATAATATAAACAAAATCTTGAAAGAAAGGAAGAAAAAAAGAAAGAGAAAGAAAGAAACTGAGAGTAAGCATTTAAAAACTTCCAAAGCCTTTTGACAATGCCACAACATCCAAACATGTGATCATGGGCCTGACTCTGTAAACAAGAGTACAGACAAGTTGGACCTGCACATGGGGTTGCTGCCCAACAGCCATTCACTAGAGGAACACTTGTTAATGTGGTATTTTTGAAACAGCTTTATTAAGTTATAACTGACACAGAATAAACTGCATATATTTAAAGTGTACAATTAGGTACATTTGACATACATATACATCTATGAAATCATCACCACAGTCAAGATAACACCTCCACATGTTACCTCAAGTTCCCTTGGTAATCCCTCCATCTTGCTCCCTTTCATTCTTTCTCCAGACAGCCACTGATTTACTTTCTGCCATTAATTCACATTTTCTAGAGTTTATGTAAATGGGATCATATCCTATGTATTCTTTTTGGTCTGGCTCTGTTCACTTAGCATAATGCATTTGAGAGTCACCCATGTCACATCATATATCAATAGTTTGTTTTATTGCTGAGCGGTATTCCCCTGAATGGATATACCAAAATGTATAAACCCCACCACTCACTGCCTCACACATAATGAACCCTCTATATGAGTGAGAAGGAAAGGGAAACATGTAAATCACATCAGCCCTTAAAGGAGGTCACTTCTCCTACAGTCTTCCTTTTCCATGACCTTTACTGATCATCCACTGAACCATCCAAGATTAACAGCATTCAGACTTTTTTTTTTTTGTAAGCTATAAAAACAGATCTGTCACCAGCATACCTACCCTAAAGCTAAAGGAAGTATTCTGAAGAAAAAGGAAATGATAAAGGAAAGAACCTTAGAATTAACAGGAAGGAAACAAGAACATGAAAAGAATAGAGGTAAATGTAACAGATTTTCCTTCTCCTTTTAGATTTCCTAAACTATGTTTGATGGTTGATGCAAATATTATAATAATGTCTGCTTTGGTTCTAAATGAATTTAGACAACATATTTAAGACAATTATATAAAAATGAGGAAAACTAAAAGGTTGAAAAGGAAGGTAAGTTTTCCATGCTTCATTTGAACCAGTAAAACAATAGGTTATACAAAATTATACACATATATATGATATATATATAATATTTAGAACCAGTAAAAACCTATACAGATAGATTCTAAAATATAATAAAAAATCAAAATTATGAAAAATGTTCAGTAACTCATACAAAAGTAAAAAGAAAATTAAGAACAAGAAGAAACAAAATGGTAGACTTAATATCAAATCTATCATAATTATATTAAATGTAAATGGTCTAAATACAATTAAAAGACAGAGTTCCTTTAAAATGGTAAATGGTCTAAATACAATTAAAAGACAGAGTTCCTTTTAAAAATATGACACAACTGTTGTGATCTACAAGAAACTCACATCAAAGAAAGTGATATAGGCAGATTGAAAATAAATAATAAAGTGTATACATGTACAAGCATATACCTGTATATATACATACATTCACGTATATGTATATGTGTGTGTTTGTGTGTATACACACATACACGTATATATAGCAGTAATCAAAGCAAAACAGGAATGGCTATGTTAATATCACATAACAGATTTCAGAGCAAAGAACAAAAGGGTCAATCCACCAATAAAATATACCAATCTTAAATGTGCATGCATCAAACAAAAAGCTATAAAATATGTGAACCAAAAAGTGATAAAATTATAAAAAGAAATAAACCACCAATTATAGTTGCAGACTTCAACACCCTTCTCTCAAAAATTGATAAAATAAGGAGGCAGAAAATGAGCAGACATCAAAAGGACAAAACTCTACACATACAAATTTGGCAACTTAGATTAAATGGACCAACCCCTTAGAAAACACAAACTATCACAACTCACCCCATATGAAATAGAAAATTATTTGCAGATGACATAATTGTCTTCACAGGAAACACCAAAGAATCTACAGAAACAAACTCCTATAACTTACAAGTGAGTCTGGCAAGGTGACAGGATAAACTGTCAGCATTCAAAAGCTAACTCTATTTCTTCACATAAGTAATGAACACATGGAAACTTAAATTAAAAATACCATTTACAATCACTGCAAATATTAAATACCTAGGTATAAATCTAACAAAACATGCATAGGACCTATATGCTAAAACCACACAACACTGTTTAAAAGAAATCAAAGAAGATCTAAATAAATAAGGACATGAATTTGTGCATGCATGTGCTATATTTTCTGTAATTATGACCATTCTGACTGGGGAGAGACTGACCCTCCCAAGGCTAACCAATTCTTAAAACAGCAAAGGCTCAGATTAACTATGTCTTTGATATGCAAACTAGCAAATCCCACCATATACTCCTCTACCTGGTCCATACACCCCAGGAGGCAATATTCTTCTGCCTTCTTCATCCCAGGGGGGTGTTAGCATCCAACTAGAGACTACCCTATGGCCCAAAGTCTGCTTAATTTATTCCAACAACCCAATCCTTAACTGCTCACCCTTCCCTTGCCTTTCCTATGGAAACCCCAATAAAGGCCATGGCTTTAAGCATTCCCCTTGCTGCCATCTTCTGCCTTCTGATCTGTGGTATTTTTCCATGTGGTCCTGTGTGGCATGCCATGCCTGTCTCTAGGACCTGTGAGTATAATAAACTTTGCTTTCCTGAGCCTCTCCTCTGTCTCCTTTGGTGGCCAGTCCTGACTGACCATCTTATAAACAAATACAAAATAAGAGATAAACTATGTGCATAGAGAGGAAAACAATATAGTAAAGATGTCCATTTTCCCCAGTCTGATAGCCCAGTTTAATGCAATTTCTACAAAAATCCCAGCAAAAAATTTTGTAGCTATCAACAAGATTATTCTAAAATTTCTGTGGAGGGTGCCTGGGTGGTTCAGTTAGTTGGGTGTCTGCCTTCGACTCAGGTCATGATCCCAGGGTCCTGGGATAGAGTCCAGTGTCAGGCTCCCTGCTCAGCTGGGAGTCTGCTTCTCTCTCAAGCCTTCTCCTCCCCCACCACCCCCGACTTGTCATCTCTCTCTCACTCACATACACTCTCTCTCTGTGTCAAATAAATAAGTAAAATCTTTAAAAATAAAATAAAATTGGGGTGCCTGGGTGGCTCAGCCATTATGTGTCTGCCTTCAGCTCAGGTCATGATCCCAGGGTCCTTGGATCAAGACCCACATCGGGCTCCCTCCTCAGCAGGAAGCCTGCTTCTCCCTCTCACATTCCCCTTGTTTGTGTTCCCTCTCTCATTGTGTCTCTCTCAAGTAAATAAATAAAATCTTTTAAAAAATTTAAAAAGTAAAATAAATAAAATTTATGTGGAAAGGCAAAAGAATTAGAATAGCCAAAACAATTTTGAAAAAAAAAAAAGGGGGGGACTTGAAATTATTCTACCTGATTTCAACACTTACTATATAGATAAGTAATCAAAACTGTGTGGCACTGCCAAAGAGATAGACATATTGATCAACAGAACAGAGAATCCAAATATAGCTCCACACAAGTATGGCCTAGTGATTTTTGACAAAGGTGCAAAGGCAATCCCATGGAGTAAAGTCAGCGTTTTCAACAAAAGATGCTAGAGCAACTGGCTATCCAAAGGACAGAGGAAAAAGTAAGCCTTGACCTAAGTCTAACACTTCATACAAAATATTAACTTAAAATGGACCAGGGACTGGGCTGCCTGGATGGCTCAGTGGGTTAAAGCCTCTGCCTTCCGCTCAGGTCATGATCTCAGGGTCCTGGGATCGAGTCCTGCATCGGGCTCTCTGCTAGGCAGGGATCCTGCTTCCTCCTCCCTCTCTCTCTCTCTGCTTGCCTCTCTGCCTACTTGTGATCTCTCTCTGTCAAATAAACAAAATCTTAAAAAAAAAAAAAAATGGACCAGGGACTTACATGTAGAGCATGAAACTATAAAACTGGGTGGTGGGCGGGGATGGGATAAATTCTTCAGGATCCAGGTAAAAAAGTAGACTTGACACCAAAAGCTAGGAGACATTGAAGATGTGCAGTTGGCAAATAAGCACATGAAAACATGTTCAGTGTGATTAGCAATTAGGGAAACATAAATTAAAACCATAATGAGATATCACTACACACTTACCAGAGTGGCAAAAATACAAAATAGTGACACACCAATTGCTACTAAGAATGGAAAGCAACTAGACCACTCACACATTACTGGTACAGCCATTCTGGAAAATAGTGTAGCCATTTCTAGAAAGAAAAAAACACTAACCATGTCATTACCCAGCAAACTGTACCCCTGAGTATATGTCCCAGAAAAACTGTGATTTGGTGCTAGGTTTACTCTCTACCTAATCCCAGATCTTAGGAACTTATCCCAGAGAATGAAGACTTTGATCCACACAAAAACCTGTACAACAATGTTTATAGCAGCTTATAGTAACTGTCAAAACTCGGAAATGACCTGGGTGTCTTTCAGCAAGTAAATGGTTAAATAAATGGTACAACTGATAACATGAAATACCCTTCAGCAATGAAAAGGAACTACTGACACACGTGACAATGTGGACGAATCTCTAAAGAATTACTCTAAGTATTAAAAGGACAGTCTCAACACATTACAGACCATATGACTGAATTTACGCAACATTCTCAAAGTTACACAAATTCAGAAATGGAGAGTAAATTAGTGGTTGCCAGTGGTTGGGGTAGGGGTGAGACACGTGACAGAGCCAATGTCTGTGATTCTAAAACAGCAATCTGAGGGATCCCTGGGGATGAAACTGTTCTGTTCCTTAACTGTTTCAATGCCAATATTCTGGCTGTAATATTGTACCATAGCTCTCCAAGATGTTACCATTGTGAAAACTGGATGAAGCCTACATACACAGCATCTCTGTATTTTTTTTTTAAAGATTTTATTTATTTATTTGACAGACGGAGATCACAGAGAAGCAGGCAGAGAGAGAGGGGGAAGCAGGCTCCCTGCTGAGCAGAGAGCCCGATGCGGGGCTCGATCCCAGGACTCTGGGATCACGACCTGAGCCGAAGGCAGAGGCTTTAACCCACTGAGCCACCCAGGCGCCCCTGTATTGTTTTTTTTACAACTGCATATGATCCACAGTTATCTCAAAATAAAAGTTTTAATTCTTTTAAAAAGCCAACCTCATATTAAATTTGAAACCTAGATCTCACTTTCTGCTTCACAAAGGTAGTGGCAGGGATTTATAACATTTTTCCATTTTATAATCCACTGACATTTTGTATCAGTGAGTGTCACTTGAAATTAAAAACATTTCAATGCTGCAGATCCTTAAAGAGATAAAACTGTCTGAACTGCCTGCAGGGTAACAGAAATTGCTCTGGAGCTTAGTGTCTTGTAAATAGACACACATCATAGAATCTATGCTAGTAGAGCGACCTGACATGTCACCTGTAAAAGGTACCCCTGATAACCCTTAACAGTACACAACAGGTAATGTTTGTCTGCAGTGTTATTTGTACAGATTTTCCATTTGCTATTTTTAAGTTTTAAAAGAAATTTTAATATTAAAAAGGAAAAGTGTAAGATTAATAAACTAACATACGACATAAATGACAAATACCAAGGAGAAAAACAAGTTTTTGTTGACGTAGGTACAATGACATTGGAAAATGCCAATACTAAACCAAACAAAAAGGGTGGGGGCATAAACAATGAATCTTGGAATGCTAAAAAAATAAATTTAAATTTAGAAAGTAAAAAATAAAATACACTTGTTTAGTTCTTCTTCAAACTCAAAAAATCAAATAATGTGTGGAT
This sequence comes from Enhydra lutris kenyoni, assembly GCF_002288905.1. Taxonomy (NCBI): domain Eukaryota; kingdom Metazoa; phylum Chordata; class Mammalia; order Carnivora; family Mustelidae; genus Enhydra; species Enhydra lutris. Next base: position 14,590,934 of record NW_019154150.1, read on the forward strand.
ATTGATCTTAGCATATTTTCTTATATTCTGTAAAAATTCACCTGACCTTCTAACACTGAAACTAAGAGGCATCTGAGTGGGTCAGTGGATTAACCGTCTGACTCTTGATTTCAGCTCAGATCATGATCTCATGGGATTAGGCCTCACATGAGGCTCCACACTGGACATGAAGGCTGCTTAAGATTCTCTCTCCCTCCCTCTGCATCTCCCCAACACACACACACACACACACACACACATGCTATCTTAAAAAAAAATTTTTTTTAATTAAAAATAGGATATTCAAGTATTATGCTACTCTTGTGTTCATTTTTTGAAAAACCAAAGTAAAGAAGAACTAGGGAAGGGGAAGGGTCTTGTTTCTAGCATCATTATGCTTTGAGGCACACCTACACCATCATTAATGAAGACTATCCTTCTGCAACCACAGGCATGATTGGTTGATTACTACAAATAATAATTTAAGATTGTACTATTTCCTAAACTACTATGAAATCCAAACCTATTTTATACCAACTTTGACAAGGTGGAAGAAGGCCTCTTTCAGCTTTATCTGAAGTCATCAGATTGAAAAAAATAGTCAAATGTGCGTCTTACCTATCCTAGATGGAGTCTCTTACGTCAAAGGGAGAAAGACAGGAAGATGAATTAAGAATACCAAAATTTGGAAGTTCTGCAGTTATAAAACTAATAATCTGACGCTTGCACAGATATAATTTACTTGCTCTTGACCCTCAAAATAGTTCTTAAATATTCGTGTTCAAAGTTATACAATTAACAGCTACAAAAAGAAACTAAATTAAACTCCAGATTCAGAAAATATCTGGCATTTCCTATTTGGTCAGTGTTTTTAAACCAACAGGACCTCCTTTTAAACTCTACTGACCTACTCACTGTGGGAGATAGAGCAGCAGTCACCATAACAACTATAACATAATCTTTTAAATTAGATATTGTTCAACATTCTCCCCTAACCTCTCAAGAGGTATTCCACAAGCTCAAGTGAACAGAGAATTCCAATTGATAACACTCTGCCCAGGCTTTTTCTTTCTTAGAACCCACTTTCAATGTCCCAAACATAACTCATGCACATAAAATAAGAACATGATAAGTTTCACGGTCCTCTCTTAAATTTTATTCATATTAAATCTTAGATCCCCTTGGATCTTGCATTTCTTGCCAAGTAAAATCACACCTGTAGACTTGAAACTTCAAACCCTCATTTTCACAAGAGCTGGTTAAAAAAGTGAGAGAATGAAGTCTTGACACACAAAAGCAGGCCAATGATGCCAAAAAAAGATGGAAAACCTGTTTGAAGAGAATATAATTCTGTTCTGTATTTGATAATTGAAACTGTGATTGCAAGGAAACACTGTTGTCTCCACAAAGCTCTCCTAGTGACATCCTGACATCAAAGTTTTAACACTATCATCTGTGGATGTAACCTTTAATCTCTGATTCTCTGCATATGGGCTGGGCAACTGCATTCAAATTGGCATCTAACTCCTAAAAACCAGATGACGGAAGATGTAGCAAGGACTGCTAACTTGTCCCTTCCCTGTTGAGGCCTAAATATAAACAAACAACCTATAACTGGTGGATTCCTTCTCATAAAGATAATAAGCTGTCAAGAAAAGCAAATAAAACACGGAAGTACATTTCTTACAGTCTTTTACAGTCATATAGAAAGTTTGGAGGCACTAGGCACACAAACTTTATCAACTTCCTCAGTTGTTTGGGGGGGGGTTGTTTTTAAATTAGGCGTCAACAACTTTCAAATGAAAAAGAAATTTGTCATTTTTTGGTTACCAGTGATCCAATCCCCCTTCTGAATATCCCTGAACTTCCTTTTGGGGAAAAACCTTTTGTACTGCACTTAGTCTGTGGGATGAGAAAAAGGGCATTCTGCTGTCCAAATATGGAACCTGACAGGGACCCTTGCTCCCTTTGGAAACATCTTTCCTCCCACGGTCTGGTACAGTCAAGGGAAGGCCACAGTCTAAACTCAGCCAGCAGGGCTCTTGCTCAGAAATCTGACTCTAGAGTGGATAGACACAGAGTAAAGAAAATGATGAACTTCATTCACTCATTCTGGCAGTGACCCGAACCAAGACTCCAAGAGGGTCCTGCTCCAGAGGCCTTCCAGAGTTGCCAGGTCCTGACTTCTCCAAACCTTCTCTTGGAGCCCTTGACCTTGCTCATAGCCTCCTAATAAGTACCCCTTATGCTTAAGTTAGGCAGAGTCAATCTGGAAAAGTGATACACAGTACCATTGCTGACCAGTTCTCCTCCTTTCCTGGACCCACACCAAGATTTCCCAACCCCTCCACCTGGATTTGGATGTGGTGGGGTGACTAGGTCCAGCCACTGGCCAAAAGTGGAAACAATGTAGGTATGCCCATGTGCAATTTTCCAGTCTCTCCTCCCCACCCCAGGAAACTTGAAAGCATTCCACTGGAGGGAGATGCCATAGAGATGGAAGCAGCCTAGAAGGCTCAGGTCAGCTGCCCTCAGAGCAACCAAGGCCAACAAGAACAAAGGTGAGCCTGAGATGTGGATGGTCTTCATCAACACAACATAAACTAGCCTATCATGAGACTGAACCCTCATTCAAGGAGAGTACTCTAGTTATACATAGAAATAAAGGCTTGGGTGCCTGGGTGGCTCAGTGGGTTAAGCCTCTGCCTTCGGCTCAGGTCATGATCTCAGAGTTCTGGGATCGAGTCCCGCATCGGGCTCTCTGCTCAGCGGGGAGCCTGCTTCCTCCTCTCTCTCTCTGCCTACTTGTGATCTCTCTCTGTCAAAAAAATAAATAAAATCTTAAAAAAAAAAACAAAAAGAAATAAAGGCTTTTTCATGCTTTAAAATAATCATTAATAAAACACTCAGTAAATTCTTGCACATATATCTAAGAGTAAAAGATCATTTGTGTGGCAGCTAAGATCTGCCATCAACATTTATTTCATGGATCTGTTACCACGGTTGCAAAGCACAAACCACCAGAAAAGCAGTGTGTTAAAAGTGTATGAATAGGGCAACTGGTGGCTCAGTCAGTTAAGCGTCTGCCTTCAGCTCAGGTCATGACCCCAGGGCCCTGGAATCAGGTCCCGAATCAGGCTCCCTGCTCATGTGGGAGTCTGCTTCTCCCTCTATCTCTGCCCCTCACCCCTGCTGGTGCATACTCTCTCCCTCTCTCCCTCAAATAAATAAAATCTAAAAATAAATGAATAAATAAAAGCATATGAATAAATCTTGCTATGCAGATTAAGTTAAGAAATTAGATATCAGACTACAATAAATCTGTAATGAATGTGTCGTTTGAAAACTGAGTAACCAAAAAAAAAAAAAAAAAAAAGAAAACTGAGTAACCATTAAAATTATTTTGTCCTTTCAGATGGATGGCAGACAACATATCCTGAATATTACTTGCCTTGAACATAACAAAAAATACCAGGTAAAATATTTTTAAATATCTTTATAAAATGTACCGCTAAATTGCAAGAAATTAAGGAAACGTGAAAGACCAAAAATAGAGAAGAGGGGAAAACAGATATAAGCAAGCACTCAGGATACTTTAACCCTGGTTAAGCCTCTGACTCTTGATTTAAGCTCCGGTCTTGATCTCAGGGTCATGGGATAGAGCCCCCGGCTGGGCTCCACACTCAGCAGGGAGTCTGCTTGAGATTCTCTCTCCCCCTCTCCCTTGGTCACACATAATCTCTCCCTCTCTCTCTCTCTCTCTCTCACATGCTCACTGTCAAATAAGTAAATAAATAAATAAATTTTTTTTCTTTTTTTTTTTAAGAAGATACTTTAACCTTGGTGGCATGTGCTAAATCTTGGTGACCTTGAAAATAACCTTTGGAAATGGAATAAGAGACAAATCTTGGGCCCTGCCCATAGTGTGGCATCAAATATAGGAGATCATTTACATTCAGTTGAAACCCCAAGGATGTAGGAATAAAACATGAACCAGCCTGCAAAAGAGGACAGTAAGGAATCTTGAGATCTTGGTACTGAATCAAGTGGGGAGGGGATTGGCGGGCAAGCAGACAGGCATCTTCCCTGGGCATTGAACCAGGTCTGAAAAGCACATCTGCAGGTCACATTCTCATTGCCTCCCACATGGGAGACCAGAGATTCAAGCACCTGGGAGTTTGCTCAGCTGACCAGTGGCAACATATCCTTAATGATGGTCTACAGTTAATGAGGTATAATTGCCAGGATTTCCCCAGCAGACTGTAGAGCAGTGATTCTCTATCTTACTGTGCTTCATAATCACTGAAGAATTTGTAAAAACACCATACTGGGCTCCACCCTCAGAGTTTCTCATTCCGTATGTCTGGGGTGGGGGCCTGAGAATCTGTATGCCTAACAAATTGTCCAGTGGTGCTTAAGTTCTGAGACAACAATGAAATCACTACTGTGGGATCCAATGTTGCCCGCATATTAGAATCATTTGCAGGGCTTTAAAAACTATAGATACTGTATCCAACCCCAAAGATTCTGGTTTAATTGGTCTAGGGTGTGGCCTGGACATCAGAATTACAGAGAACAAAGCCTGAAAGTCCAGGTAACTGGAAATGTTGGAATGCTTCTACAAAATGCAATCTGTTCAAGCCACTAAACCGCCCTTCCCAGGTGGGCCTGAAAAACATGCCTCAAGGATAGGGGAACCAGCACCTTTGAGAAGCTCTTGGCTATCCTTGACAGGCTGGGGAGGGTGGAGGGCCCAACAGAAAATACAGGCAGTGGAACTGGGTTCTCTGGTCACAGTGGAAATAATGGGATCTAGCAGTGGTAGAGGCCAATGAGCACTTAACCATAGGCACAAGTGCCGCAGTGAGTCACATGGCAATCTGGTGATCAGAGTATTCTGACCCACAAGAATCCAAGATGATGGTAAACTGGCCATCAAATCAGCCTACTAAAGTGATGATTGACATACAGTAAGAAAATTTCTAGATCTACTGGGCCGAAACCTAACAAACGTCCCCACACCAAGGATTCAGTCTCTCACCCAGATCCCACACCCAGGCTGGTTCACAGATCCAGAGCCCTTACATTAAGCTAAAGGTCCCTTCCAAAGAGACCCCTAAAAAATGGTCACAGTGAATGCTATAGATCTTCTCTCACCACTTTCCTTCCCCAGAGAGTCCTCAGATATTTACCATGGGTCTGAGCACTGGGAAAATACCCAGACCCTTTAAACTTTTTAGATACTGACTCTGAACTTGGGCTGATCTCTGAAGACCTAAGAAGCCATTTTACTCTAGTAGTCAGATTAAGAAAGAGCTTATCAAGGCCAGGTGGCACATGGGATCTTACTAAATCCATCTCACATCTGTCCAGTGGGCCTATCCTTGGTTAGTATCCTAGACCATAAAAAGATACACGCGATAACTAGTAGGATACCCAGAGCGGATTCCCACTGAGGACTGAGGACTATTCAGAGTACAAAGAGACAAAGCAGAAGTTCCTGGAACTATAACACCTGCCTTGCCCACACATCCAAAGACAGTAAAGCAAAAGCAAGCCACATCCACCAGATCAACAATTAGGAACCCGTGCCAACAAAGACTTGAAAAGCACAGGGATGGGAACTTGTATCACATCCCCACTTAACTTGCCTGTTAAGCCAGCACAGAAACTACGTGGTTTATAGCAAATTTCATCAGCTGATGCCTACTGCAGCTGCAGTTTCAGATGTGGCATATTTACTGAAGCAAATTAACATAGCCCCCGGCATTTGTTCTGCTTTCTTTTCCATTCTAATCAGTAAATAAAATCAGAAGCAGTTTCCACTTACCAAATTGCCCCTATATCAAGTCTCCAGCTCTGTCATAATATAGTCCGGAGGGACTCCCTCATCTTGATAATCTGCAGGATAGCATACTGTTTCATTATCCTGGTGACATGCTAACTGGACCTGGTAAGTAGCACCCTAATTTGGATGCCAGAGAGTAGGAGAGAGAAGTCCTGCAAAAGTTCATGGTCTATTACTCTGGTGAAGTACCTAGGAATCCAGTGGTCTTGGAGCATGTGATAACATTCCTTCTAAAGTAAGAGAGAAGTGGCTGTGTCTTGCGTTACCCACCGAAATAAGGAGGTTCGGTAATGGGTGAGTCTGTTTGGATTTTACAGGCTCCAACACATTTCCTCATCATCAGTAAGGCTGCCAATTTTGAGAGGGGCCCAAGAAAGGGCTCTACAGCCAGCCCAAGCTAAAGGACAAGCTCCTCTGTCAGTTGGGTCTCAAGACTCAGCAGACCTAATGCCACTGGAATGGACCGGGGCAGATACGGATGCTATACAAAGCCTATGGCAAGCCCTAGCAGCAGAGTCATAGCACAGCACAGACCCCTAGGATTTTGGAATAAGGTCTTGTCCTGCCCTCTGTCAACAACCACACTCCATTTGAAAAGCAGCTCCTGGCTTGTTCCTGGACCCTGGCTGAGGTTGAATGCCTGACCCTGGAATAATATGAGACCCGACCTACTCATCATGAACTGCATATTACCATAACATTCGTCACACACAATAGCATTTTATTTTTAAATTAAAATGGTAAGAATGGGCCCAAGCCAAGCAGATTCACACTCCATGTGCAGGTGACTCAGACTCCTATGTTATCTGCTCCCACTGCTCAGCTGCTTCTCCCATCCTTGACCCATTCTCATGACTTCCTAGGGAGTTCTAGATTTCCTCCCTCTCTGGAGGAAAAAAAGCATAAACCTGGTTCTCATATGGATCTGCATGGTACGTCAAAATCAACAGAAAGTGGATAGCCACTTCACTGCAGTCCCCATTCAACTTGGACCACAAAGACAATGGTAAAAGAAAATCCATTGAGCAGGCAAAACTTTGGGTGGTATACCTACTAACAGAGAGAGATGGACTAAGGATGGATCTATACCAACTCAGAGGCAGTAGCTAACAGGGGAGTCAAAAACCTAGAAAGAACAAAATTATACCCCCCCAAAAAAGAAAGAAAATCATAAAGTAGGGAGGTATCAGAGAATTAGCTCCTGTATTTGGCCTCTGGACTACTGGTCAAGCAAACAATGTTAACCAATGGCAACTATGTGGCAGTGGCTAAGGGAGGGCAGTACAAAATGAGACACCGGCAGTGCGCAGAGGCCTCAGTCTAGAATCAACCTACGATGGAAACAAAGTGATATGAGTCTAACAAGTGATTCCTTCCCCATGTCAGGTGCTGTAGCCAGGACTCTCTGGCAGCTCTACTGGAAAGAGAGGCACCCGCTCTACTTCCACCCTTCTCCACCTCCCTCCAGCAACCACAGACTAAATGGGATGAGGAGGGAAGAAGTTGTTATTCCAGACGGATAAAACAAAGCTGGACATATACTCCAGGTATTGCCCCAGTGTCATGGTAAAGCCCTTCTTCTGTATCTAATGTAGGAGCTAGTAGGGTATAGACGATACACATACATATCTTTATCAAGGGTTAAATGATATTTTTATTTGAGATCAACAGAACACAATTACTCCTGCTACATAAATGTCTTCTTAAGAAACCAAGTTACCATTGTCCTTCATTAATACTGAGTCTTTTAGGGACCGGAACAATGTAAAAGTTATGGCACAAAGAACATAACCTCAATACTGCGATTGGAGCTTGCTATATATAACTGCTATTATTTACTTGGTACTGTGTTCTTAATAGTCATCCTGTCAACATTCCTCAATAGTAGAAATACAAAGGAAACTCATTTTAAATGGCAGTTTTCTGCCTCAGGGATCAGCTCTGATTAGTTCTGTTTTGTGCAATTCTCTCCATCACCAATTCTCTTTCCGGGTTTCTTTCATCTAATAGAAAATTAAATGTGATGCTCTGCTAGGTTCCCAAGGATTACTAAATTATATCATATTCAAATATATAAGCCTCACAACTGCTACTCCAAAAATATTATAACAAAGGTATGTGCATAGCCCAGGTAAAGCAAGCATAAAAATTAGAACAGAAAAGACAGAAGCTAAAAATCGTTCTACAAGATGTCAGGTAAGAAATTAAATGAATTCTACCATTATAAGAAATTAGGAAACATGCCTTTTAAGAATTCTTTAATGTGAGATGTTTAATTTATCTGCAAAAGTGATTCAAATATGGCAATTCCCCCAAATGATATAAACTTCAGCATCATGGCTTAATACAACAAATCCAGAATATTTCACTTTATTCTACAAAAAGACATGATTATTATTCAACTCTCGCTTTATCGTTTTCAACAAATTTGTCTCCGGCACTATCCAAAAAGTAACAGAAAAACAAGTTTGTTTAGCAGGGAAGTACAAGGGCAGAGTCGCTGAAACTAACAATGGGGAAGATTATAATTGATAACAGTCTCAGTTCAGGGCTACAAACAAACCAGAAATGGTTTCCCAGTATCTGATGTAAAAGATGGCATCTGTCAGCCCCTCAACACAAAAACTCCTGAGGAGACTACATTGACACAGCAGTAGAGTACAAAGCACTCTGTGGGGCTATTTAATAACCACAAAAGGGGGGAAGTATATACCCAACAAGGCAGAGGTCATTCTGTAGTTGTGTTTTTTTTTTTTTTTTTAAGGAACCCATCTAGCACCATTTTTACAAATTGCCATCAACAAGAACTTGCTCAAATGCAGGTTTTAGAAAGAAAAGTATTACCAGAAACCTAGCTAAACTAATTTTTTGTTGGTTTTGTTTTTTGTTTTTTTTTTTAAGAAATTCTTCCCACCGGCCACATTTGAGCAATTCCTTTGTCTTGAACTGTGACACATACACTGGCAGACACACAACACTGTTATTAACAGAATCCTGATGATGGGCCAAATTTAAATACCCCTATCCCAAGAACAGCAAAATCGCTGTCTCTTGAGATTCTAATCAAAAATTTAGGGGCGCCTGGGTGGCTCAGTGGCTTAAGCCTCTGCCTTCGGCCCAGGTCATGATCTCAGGGTCCTGGGATCGAGCCCCGCATCGGGCTCTCTGCTCAGCAGGGAGCCTGCTTCCCCCTCTCTCTCTGCCTGCCTCCCTGCCTTCTTGCGATCTCTCTCTCTCTCTCTCAAATAAATAAATTTTTAAAAAAAATTTATTTCTCTCTATGCTTCCTGTTGCCCTGTCATGCAGCAAACGTGATACTGAACCTAACTCAAAATGTGTGGGTTTAGGGGGGCTTCTGTTTGTTTAAAGATTTTACTTATTTGAGAGAGCGCACATGCACACACAGAGGGAGAAGAAGAAGCAGACTCCCTGCTGAGTGGAGAGCCAGATGCGGACTTGATCCCAGAGTCCTGGGATCATGACCTGAGCCAAAGGCAGATATGTCTAACCGACTGAGCCACTCCAGTGCCCCCTCAAAGTGTCTTTGGAGGTGAGATGAGGCTGGTGTCCTTCTCACTCCTTCTGACATGCCAAAGGACCCACGATAGAGTCTCATATTATTACACCAGCCTCCTGGGTGCCCTTGACTACTGACCCCCTGCTCGCTCCTCTTTCCCACTGAGGACATTGGCTCCTTGCTCCTCACCTTCTTTCCCACCTGCACTCCTGCACCTTCTGCACTGCCTGCACCTTCAGCAAAGTGGACATCCATTTGGAACACACACCCGGCATCCTGACCACACAGTGTCCTTGGGCTCATTGCTCCGTTCATTAGCCTGCTCCTCCACCCAACTCAGCCACTCACCCCCAGTCACCTCCTGGACCCTGACAGCACCTCCAATACTTCTCAAATTCAAACACTCTTCAATCTCCACTCTCATCTTTTTAAGATCCTTTCAAAAGCCCTTCCACAATACTTTTTAAACTCACCAATACCATCCATGTCAATGAGTGCACTATCTCCTTGTCTACTTGCTTTCCTACCCAGACTGGGTCCTGGGGTGTAAGACTCAAAACCACAGGACCTCATGTGAAAGGTTTGGAAGTGGCCACTCTCTCCCTCCAATGGACTCAACCACTCCATTGATGTTCTCTCTTCTAGAGAATGTCATACAATGAGGCAGATTGGTTTCTTTCACCTTAAATTCTTTATTAAAAGCTTGGTTTCTAGGGAACCCTATTTTCTTTCGGGGAGAGGACAGCCTCTGAGCTTCTCTTCTACTTCAAATCCCATGGGCACTCATTCCCCTCTTTCTGATGCTGACCTGATGTATTTACCGCATTGCCAGAAGCCAGATGCAAGATCTTGCATCCCCCCACCACCAAAACTTACCCCCTCCCTGCTCCATCTACCTTTACTAATCCTCTCCCTATTTTAGGAGATAAAGCATCCCTTCTCTGACCTAAGGCCAATCATCCTTCTCAGTCATTCCTTCCTTCTAATCTGAAGGATTTTATACCTTCAGCTAGACCTCACTAGCCTCTATCTTCAATGCGTCCCTCTGGAGTGAATCTCCACACTCGTACCCAAACTTCATTATCTAGATACATATTTACCACTTACTCACCTCTGGTTTTCTACACAATCATTCCCATTTGGCTTCCACTGCACATAAACTATTCTTATGAGTTACTAATAACCCTCATCTTGACAATTCCAATAGAAATGTCCATTTTCAAATTAACCTAAATTTGAGAAGCAATAAAAAAGATGAGCATTTTCTCTTTGGCACATAGTCATCTCTTCCCTTCTACTAACGCAACTCTCCTGAGTTTCTTTCTACTTCACCACTGTTCCTTTTCAGGTTCCCTTATGACTTCCTCTTTCTCTGTTTAATATTCTTTGTCCATTATAAAGTTCCATGAAGACAGGGACATCTTTTTTTGTTCATTATTGTGTTTCCAGTGCCTACTCCATTACTTGGCCCAAAAAGCCTGGATCCATACCTAATATCCTATATGAAATTAATTCAAAATAAATTATGGTCCAAATATAAAATCCAAAACTACAAAATTTTACAAAGAAACATAAGAAAAATGTTTTGTGACCTTGGAATAGACAAAGATTTTTTAGATAGGATATCAAAAGCATGATCCATAAAAAAGAAAAACTGATCAATTAGACTTAATCAAAATTAACTTTTAGATAACACTATAAAGAGAATAAAATGACAAACCATAGACTAGAAAAAAAATACTGCAAACTACACATCTGATAAAGAACTTATATCCAGAATACATAAAGCACTCTCAGATACAGATATTTAGCTGTACAGACAGATCACTAAAGAGTGAGAGTTGGTAATGGATGGATAATAGGAAGACAGATAGCAAAGTTCAGTACTAAGAAAACAACCCTAACTTTGAAGATTATCCTTTCCCCAAAACAAATTGTTCTATGTCCATCCAGCCACATGCTTCCCAAGTGCAAAGTGACTTGGATCATCACTAGTTACACCTACATCATGAGACCTCGACCATGCTATTATAATTCATGCTATGTTGCCTGTCTTGCACTTTCTCATAAAGCTAAGTAAACTTGATGCTGAATGAAAAAAAAATGTAAGTAAATATATATAAATGTATATACTACTACATATTATATACTCCCATACATAGGGGGATTGAATTCAACAGAAGTCATCTAGCCCAGAGCTATTTTTTGGGGGGTGGGGTTAATAATGATTAATAGACATGGGGCTCGCCAAATGGTTCTTCTTTGGGCAATTCCAAAAAGTTGTGTCATTTGGGCAACTTGTCCATTTCATTCAAACTGTCAAGTATTTAGGCCTATAGTTAGTACCTTTTAATGGATCTTGAATTTCCCTCTTAGTCCCACTTTAAAACATCACAAAAATCTTGATGTATTAGGTGTTCATTTTCATTTAGTTTAAAATATTTAAATCCTCTTGAGCATTCTTCATTGGCTCATGAGTTATTTAAAAGTATTTCAATTTCCAAACTCTCGGGGGATTTCCCAGATTTCCTCTTGTTATCTATTTCTAATTTAATTCTATTGTAGTCAAAATTTATTCTAAATTTTAATTAATGTCATTAATTCCATTTATTTTAATCCTTTCTTAAGATCTGTTTTGTGGCTGAAAATGTCTTAGTGGATAATCAGTGTGCACTGAAAATTTATGTGTTTTACAGTTGCTAGAGTTAGTGTTCTGTGAATGTCAACTAGTTCAGTTTCAATTGTATCATTCAAGTCTTTCATGTCCTGACTTTATCTTTTTTAAAACATATATAATATAATGAATTTGTCTACTTTTACTTGTAGTTCTAGTAAAAGTTTCTTCATCTATTTTAAACTGCTATTAGTTGATACATACAAATTCAGGATTGTTAATACTTCCTAATGAGTTGAAACTTTTTTTTTTTTTTTTTAAGATTTACAAGAGCAGGGGAAGGAGCAGGAGCAGAGGGAGAGGGAAAGAATTTCAGACTTCATGCTGAGCACAGAGTCCAACCCAGAGCTCAATTCCATGATCCTGAAATCACAGCCTGAGCCAAAACCAAGAGTCAGAGCCACCCGGGTACCCTGAACTGAAACTCTCATTATAAAATACTCATCTTCATCTTTGGCAATACTCCCTTAATGTCTACTTTGTTATTAATATATCCACACAAAGTTTCTTATTACTAGTATATCCTTGGTATATTTTTTCCCATTTTTTAGCTTGTCTTTTATTTAAAGTAGTTCGCGTATAAACTGTACATAGCTAGGTTTCCCTCCTTGATCCAATATGATAATCTCTTCCCTTTTGAATAGACTATTTAAGCCACTAACGTTGAATATAATTACTAATGTGGTGAAGTTTAAGTCTAGCAGCTTGCTATTTGCTTTCTCTTTTTCTCACTGGATCTTTCTTCCTTCTTTCCTGACTTCTTTTGAATTGAGCATTTAGTATTCTATTTAACCTCTTCTATTGGCTATTTAGCTATTTAGCTATAGCTGTTTAATTTTTACTAGATATTCTGCAGATTATAAGCATACCTGTAAATTATCACAATTCACCTTAAATCAACATTATACTATTTCATATACAGTACAACACAAACAATATGTATGTAAGACACATAAAAGACAGAACATGGTAATTGTTGAAATTTTTTCAAATATCATGATAGAATCAGCTCACACTGCCAAGAATCTTGTTGAACCTGGACCAAGATATACAAAGAGGCACTAGGCCCATTATACTCAAACTGCTGAAAATCAAAACCAAAGAGAATATCTTGAAAGCCCTTAGAGAAATGCTATATAGTTCATTCTGGGGGAACAATCACAGGAACAAATGCTAACTTATCAGAAAACACCAATGCCATAAGATGCTAGAACAATATTTCTAAAGCTTGAAAGAACAAAAAAAGAACACTATCAGAATTCTGTATCTATGAAAAGACTCAAAAATAATGAAGAAATAAAGGGAAAATGGGCAAATTCATCTCCAAATAGACAATTTAACAAAAAATGTGAAAGTAAATCTTTCGGGCTAAGGGGAAATAGGTCTAGATACAAACCTAAAATAAAATATAAATAAAAATAAAAGACACGCTAGAGTGGGGCACCTGGATGACTCACTCAGTTAAGAGTATGACTCTTGATTTTGGTTCAAGTCATGATTTCAGGTGATGAGACCAAGGCCTTTGTCAGGCTCCACAGTTGAGAATGGAGCCTGCTTAAGATTCTCTCTCCCCAGATATTTGCAAACAAAATATCAGATAAAGGGCTAGTATCCAAAATCTAGAAAGAACTTATCAAACTCAACACCCAAAGAACAAATAATCCAATCAAGAAATGGGCAGAAGACATGAGCAGACATTTCTCCAAAGATGACATCCAAATGGCCAACAGACACATGAAAAAGTTCTCCGCATCACTCAGGGAAATACAAATCAAAACCACAGTGAGATACCACCTCACGCCAGTTAGAATAGCTAAAATTAACAAATCAGGAAACGACAGATGCTGGCTAGAATGCGGAGAAAGGGGAACCTTCCTACACTGTTGGTAGGAATGCAAGCTGGTGCAACCACTCTGGAAAAGAGCATGGAGGTTCCTCAAAAAGTTGAAAATAGAGCTACACTACAACCAGCAATCACACTACTGGGTATTTACCCTAAAGATACAAATGTAGTGATCCGAAGGGGCAAGTGCACCCAAATGTTTACAGCAGCAAAGTCCACAACAGCCAAACTATGGAAAGAACCTAGATGTCCATCAATAGATAAATGGATAAAGAAGATGTGGTGTATATATATATATATATATATATACAGTGGAATTCTATGCAGCCATCAAAAGAAATGAAATCTTGCCATTTGCAATGACGTGGATGGAACTAGAGGGTATTATGCTGAGCAAAGTAAGTCAATCAGAGAAAGACAATTATCATATGATTTCCCTGATATGAGGAAGCTGAGAGGCAAGGTGGAGGTTTGGGGGGTAGGGAAAGAAAAAATGAAATGAGATGGGATCGGGAGGGAGACAAACCATAAGAGACTCTTAATCTCACAAAACAAACTGAGGGTTGCTGGGGGGCCAGGGGGCAGGGAGAGGGTGGTTGGGTTATGGACATTGGGGAGGGTATGCGCTATGGTGAGTGTTGTGAAGTGTGTAAACCTGGCAATTCACAGACCTGTACCTCTGGGGCTAATACGTTATATATTAATTTTTAAAAATGAAAAAAATAAAATAAAATACATCAAGAAAAAAAAAATTCTCTCCCTCTGCCCTTACCACCACCTCTTAAAAAAAAACAAAAAACAAAAAACAAACAAACAAACAAAAAACACGAAAAACTAGAGAGGTAAATATGTTGGAAATATAAAATACTTTTTCTTAATAATAAACTCACAGGGAGCCACAGAAAGTAGTACAGAGAGATCCCATAGTCTCTTCCTCTAGTTTCCCACAGTGTGTCTGATATCCTATACAGTTATAGTACATCATCAAAAACCAGAAATTTGGCATTGGTACAATATGTACATAGAATTCTACTTCATTATATCAAATTCATAGATTCATGTAACCACCATTGCAGTCATAATACAGAATTAATCCATCATCAAAATCTTGCTATGCCTTTACAGTAAAACTCTCACTTTTCTCTCAGTATCCCTAACCCCTAGCAACCACTGTCTGTTTTCCAGCTCTATAATTTTGTCATTTCAAGAATAATATATAACCTGACCTTTCACAAAGCATAACACCCTTGATATCCACCCAATTATAAATAGTTCCTCTTTACTGTGAAGTACTATCCCATGGTAAAGACATACCAAGGTCTGTATATAAGGACTCAAAAATTAAAGGATATTTTAGTATTTTCAGGTTTGGGCTATGATGAAACTGGTATGAATAGTCAAATATATACTTTTTTATGAATGTAGGATTTCATTTCTTTGAAAGAGAGCCCAGGAGAAAAACAGCTAATTCATATGGTCAATGTAGATTTCATTTTATACAAAACTGCCAAAATGTCTTCTAGAGTTGACGTACCATTTTACATTTCCACCAGTAATATAAAAAGATCCAATTCTCAGCATCTTTGCCCACACTTGGTATTGTCACGATTATGTTAATTGTTTTAATACACATGTAGATGCAATCTTAGTTTGCTTTTCTCTAATGAAAAATATTGCTAAATATATTTTCATGTACTTATTTACCATATATCCTCTTTGGTATAATGTCCCTCATGTCTTTTGCCTATTTTCTTTTTTTTTTGGGGGGGGGGGTTCATTTGTTCACTGTTGAGTTCTGAGAGTTCTTTACTATTATAAATATGAGTCCTTTGTCAGATATGTAGTTTGCAAATATTTCCTCCCATGTGTAGTTTGCCTTTTCGTGATCTTAACAGGGGCTTTGCCAGAGCAAAAGTCTCATTTTGATGAAGTCCAATTTACTGATTTCTTTTGTTTATGGATCATGCTCTTGGCATTAAATCTAAGAAATCTCGGAGGGTAACAAAGAGATTCTACTCTGAACACTGTGGATAATCTTACTTTCCTATAAAGAACATGGAGTTTTGTTGTCAATCAGTTAAAATACTGGCCAATCACCTCTACCCTATGAAGACTTGGTTTTCCTTTAGTCCTAGGGCACAGTTCTTAGATCTAAAGTGTAGCCCTCCTAGAATTTCAATGAAAAGTCCATGGTATTTATCAAGCCCCTCTTAAGTTGGTGGGACTTGACCCCCAAACCTTTGATCTCCCCAGCACTGGGCAACTGCTGAAATTTCTGCTGAACTCTTCAACCTCCCAGCTGCCACTCTCTGCCTGTTTCCATGCAGTATCACTCAGCACACACAGAGCTTCCAAGTTAGTTAAGGACTACAGAGGAACTGGTGTGCATATTTCATGGCTTTGCTCTTGAAAGATTTCCCCCCACTCCTTTTCTTACACTCCTGTCTAACGGTGCCAAGGGGGGTGCCAACGGTGCCAAGTTCCAACCACAGTTCCTTGGCCCAGCAAGAGTGTTGTATTCTACCTGAACTCTGTTCCCTTGCATGAATTCATAGTTCCTGCAGGGGATAACCCAATTAAAAGTACATCTCTCGAAGTCTGCCTTCCTCCTGTGAATCGTGTGTCCTCAGTCATGTGCAGAAGAATGAAACTGGACCATTTCCTTACACCATACACAAAAATAAACTTAAAATGGATGAAAGACCTCAATGTGAGACAGGAATCCATCAAAATCCTAGAGGAGAAACACAGGCAGCAACCTCTTCCACCTCAAGCTGCAGAGCAACTTCTTGCTAGAGAAATCTCCAAAGTCAAAACAAAGGCAAAAATGAATTATTGTGACTTCATCAAGATAAAAAGCCTTTGCACAGCAAAATGGCACAAAAATATCTTATACCACACTTTGCAGTTTTATTGTCAGCAGTAATATTGGTATTATTTTATTTTATTTTTTAGAGATTTTATTTATTTATTTGACAGAGATCACAAGTAGGCAGAGAGGCAGGCAAAGAGAGAAAGGAGGAAGCAGGCTCCCCGCCGAGCAGAGCCGGATGCAGGGCTCAATCCCAGTACCCTGGGATCAGGACCTGAGCCGAAGGCAGAGGCTTTAACCCACTGAGCCACCCAGGCTCCCCAATATTGGTATTATATTAAAACTATTATTCTAAACTATAGGTTAAAGGAAAGACATAATTATGTTAATGTTATTAGTGGCCAAGGTTTTCAGCTTAAAAGAAAAATAAAAATTTTAAATCAGCAAGGTAAAAAAAAAACTGAATTTAAATTTGAATTGGAAGTGGCAGTATTAATGAACTTAGTTTTCATTTTAAGAAATAAAATTTTCTAATTCTAACCCTTGAAAAGTTCTGGGACAAATGACAATCCTGGTAGCAGTGAGCACCCTCACCCAGCCTATGTTCTTCTCAAAGTCATTTCCAACTGAAATCAAAGTTTCTTGAAGAACTGATTTCAAAACTAGAGCTGATTATTCCCAAAATAAGCTGTAAAATCTTGTTGACAGAATGCAAGCAAGTTATCAGAGACAGTAGTAGGGTCATGTTCAAAAGCAAGAAGCAAACTCCAAAGGGCTCCCAATGGACTTACTCCAATTTAAGCATCAAAAAAGACTAATATTGCAAAAGACTGAAATATATAGACACATACGTATAAATCCATAAGTTCTTAATAATACAAAGAAAATCACTGGACATACCAAGATTACAAAGGTACCAACTTATTGTTTTGAAAAATGGTCTATAAAGGAAACAATCACTTATCCTGCCTTTGATAAACTATGCTTTAGGATAACAATTTAGTTGATATAGGAAAGTTCTGTTAAAAAAAAAAAAAAAAAAAAAAAAAAACCTCCCAACTGTAAGTGAGAAAGGAATTGCAGAATAAGAAAATTATTAGGGCCACCTGGGTGGCTCAGTTGGTTAAAAGCATCTACCTTCGGCTCAGGTCATGATCCCAGCATCCTGGGATTGAGCCCCACATCAGGCTCTCTGCTCAGTGGGGAATCTGCTTCTCCCTCTCCTGCAGCTCTCCCTGTTCATGCTCACTTTCTCTCTCAAATAAATAAAATCTTTAAAGAAAAAAAAGATGTATAAGGATTTTTAAAAATAAGAAAATTATCATTTTTGCAACCCTGATGGACTAAGCCTTCTAAGCAATGATCTTCCATGGATGCTATGAACTATAAAGTAAAAGAGTGATGGGCAACTCCGCTACAAGGCTGACAATACCTGGAGCCAGTGAGCGATCCTAACATCAGTAACAGTGAGACAACCAGACATTCCCCCGCCTCTCCCTGTGAGGCAACAGGAAATACACAGCACCAACTATGAAGAATTCCTATCCCCTCGCCAAAAAACTGAACTTGCGTCTAATCAAGGCTATGCATCAAAAACTACAGTTCACAGGAAATGAAGGTGATTAAGGACCATGTGAAATGACATCAAGAGGGTGGGATAAAATTTCTGACATTCCAGCTTTGGCTAAAACAAATGACAATTCATCTTTAAAAGATGGCACTAAAACACCACAGGGAAATGTCTGAAATTCAAAGACTTAGAGCCTACATTATCTAAATGCAATGCAAGACCCCATTTCAACTCTGGCTCAATGAAAAGTTACAAAATGGGACCATCAAGAAAATGGTCCACAACCACCAGAAACCTCATTGCTGGATAAACTGACCCT
Source organism: Enhydra lutris kenyoni (assembly GCF_002288905.1). Lineage (NCBI taxonomy): Eukaryota > Metazoa > Chordata > Mammalia > Carnivora > Mustelidae > Enhydra > Enhydra lutris. The sequence goes on from NW_019154150.1 coordinate 14,609,496, forward strand.
GTGCATAAAGAAACTTAATGAGACCAGATTTGGAGCATGTTTCAGACTTACTTTGTAATCAAACCCTCTAAGTTTGACTCAGATGGAGGAGACTGTACTTCTCTATATCAGGACAGATTTTAAATTAGATAATGACAATGATACCTTTAATCACATTGTCAAGGAAATTACAGAAGCTGTTCTAGTTCAATGAAAACTCTGTAGGTAAATGGAATGTCTCCATAATCCCATTATATAAGATAAATAAGTTTCACTTACTGGATAGATGACTATTCAGGGGACCATTGAAAGGAAACCAATGATTTATTAACAATACAATACACAGACTGCTAAGCCAAATTCAAAGGAATGTTTTTGTTCTGACCCACATTTAAACCACAGCCATTTAAGATGGGCATGGACTGATGCTTACATGACAAAGAAGAACCATGATGTCCACATTGCCCCTGACTAGGGGGTTCTCGGATCTATCTACTCGACCTCTTTTAGTAATACTGGTTATTCATTCTCTGTGGTAATAACATACAAAGGTTCCCCACCCAAATGGTCTGGACGCTGTAGGTTAGGATATCCTGCACCCAAAATGACTAACTAGGACTCCTCGAATGCTAGCCAGAGTGAAACGTAGGATCATTCGTGCGTAAAGCAACACCGCATAGGTGAGCTTCCTGTGAACATCCAAATCCTATTATTCAAAAAAGCTCTAGTTTCTTTATATTTGTCAGAATGCCTTTTCTTGGGCACCTGGGTGGCTCAGTTGGTTGAGCTACTGCCTTCAGCTCAGGTCACGATCCTGGAGTCCCAAATTGAGTCCTGCATCAGGCTCCCTGCTCAGCAAGGGGTCTGCTTCTCCCTCTGACCTTCCCCCTCTCGTGCTCACTCTCTCTCATTCTCTCTCTCTCTCAAAATCTTGAAAAAGAATGCTTTTTCTTCAACTGGGAGTTAATGAATTAGAAAAAACTCACTGATTTTTCCATAATTAATGAAAAATGTTTTAACGAGACCCTCAATGCTCCTCCAGCCATATGAACTGAAGTAAGTGGTTTCTCTCCAGTGGTCCTCCAAAATAGGAGCATCAACAAGGGGGTACATGTCCTGTCATCTGTGAAGTGTTTCTAGGTCAACAAATCAGGAATTGCTACCCAAAATATAAAGGATCCTCAAGACCAGAGAAAAATTTTTTCCACCAAATAAGCGATACCTTTTCCATAGGCCCATTTAACCAATTAAATCTTGGCTCCTCAGAATCCCTGCTCTGGGAGATTTTTCAGTCCTTGGTTACTGTTCTTATAGTCATCAGATGAACCTACCTACTGTGTTTTACACTCGTGGGGGTTTCACCTGTCTCTCAGTAGCCACGTGCACACCAAATGACATCCTTATAAATCAGGCAACTGGGTGAAATTAACAGCCACCACATGAGTGATAAAGACAGTGACTACGTGGCCTTCCAGCCTGACAACTCGTAATGGAAAAGAGCAAATATGGAACTCTTTGGCTTGTTGAGAACATGGCTTGATAGAGGGAATTATTTAAAATCAAACAGAAACCAGAAAATTCCCTGAGTGGACAAAAACAGTCATACAAGCAAAGCTTAATTTAACTTATTTTGCAGAATAAGCAAGGATAACTTGGCCTAGTTCACTTCTTGCTTTTCCTCTGGATATCGTAAGTGAAATGTAAACAGTTCCCCAGAAACGATAGGAGGTAACACTTAACCAACTCCCTTTAAGAGAATTCCAATATTATAACCAATCACTGTAAAGAAAAAATACTTCCTGCCTTCACAGTACATAAACTGCTTTACAACAGCATACCACTGAGCCTCATTCCATGTTTTGAGTGCTTCCAGTTTATAAACTGTCTCTTTGGTATGTGCACGATAAACTTTTACTAGTTACTACTTCAAAAAAAAAAAAAAAAATAGAAAAAAAAATCCGAGTACTGACAGGATATTGGAAGATATTCAGAAAACACTAATGATTTTGTTGGGTGTGATAATGGTGTTTTTTAAAAATTCTTTTCTGTTAAATACACCGAAATATTTATGACTTCTGGGATTTTTAAAAACATACTACCATAACGATGGGGGTAGGGGGGTGCCAAGAGAGGTAAGATGACAACACTGGCAAAGTGCTGGTGATTATGGGAAGTGAGTGGTATCCCCTTATTCTTGTCTTACTTTTATGTACAGATCTTCCACAACAAAAATGTTTAATGAAGGGATCAAACTAGAATGTCTGTTAATTTTCCTTCCAGTTCTAATTTTTAGATTCTATATTCAACTTCCTAAAATATAACCATTGCATAAGACAATCTATGCAGCAGAACATCAAGAATATTTCTTAAAAATTATTACACATAAGAATCATTATCATTATGGGGAGCAGGTAAGTGTATTATCTAGGAAGATAGGCTTAAGAAGCTGGCTCTTTCTGTAGAAAAAATAGAGAATGGAATAAATGCTTCTAAATACATCTAGGAGAATATAACTAGCTCTTTTCTGTGGCCACTGGTGATAGAATTAGATGAAAGAGACTTAAATTATACCACCAGGACAGCAAAATAGCTTTCCACCATCTCTTCTCTCTGTAACAAATTATACTGCCATAATTCCCTACCATTCTTTTAATCATTTATTAAACCCTTCAACATTGACTCAGGGCCTAAAATACTCATTGATCTGCTAGCCAGGCACTGTGGGATACAAAGATAAATTATAAAATGAGGTTTTATGCCTTTAAAGTGTCTATAAAATCTTCAGTCACAATGGGAAAAGGGTCCACCAGCAGTAAACCTACTGCCGAAATCAGGACATATCTCACACTTGAGATTTTATTCACAATTTACTGAAAAATATCTATGAACACCCACAATTATGAGTGTTACAGAAACCTGGTCTCCAGAGTTCTGAAGCTAAGATTCACCAATGCACTGCATGTGGTTCTGAAACCCCCTGAAAGGGCTATTTTTCTGGATAGGCTGCCATGGTGTTCATTAATCTCAAATGGCAATAATCGGTAATGGAATAAAATCATGGGCCATGCAGTAAAAACTCCAAAAACCAGGGAAAAGATGCAATACTGTGCTGTACACCTGTTAAGCCAGCTTCTTCAAATTAAAGATACAATCCACTTATCAAACTTTGTTTCCAGTGTTTGAGTGCCCTCTAGTGGCTGCTTTAATTGTCACAACCGCCCATAGCAGGAATTAAGAATGAAAAAGTGTGAGAAATAACAGAATAGAAGATGGCATCATCAGGAGCACCTGGCACAATTTCAGGTTACTCTGGGAACTTCTCATTATCCAAAGGAACTTAGTTCACAATATGCATAATTCAGAAGTTTCCCAAATAACTCATGACACATTACTGCATTTTTAAAGTAAGTATAATTTCTCCCAAGTTTCATTTCAAATTAGATAAAACATCAGCAAACACCCAGAAAAGAACAGTACACGAATGAAGGACACCAGAACCTCAGGAATTAACACCCATCCCTCCCTGGTCAACTCAGGCAGCATAGAGGATGCAATGTTTAATAAGGAACAGCAACAGGAGTGGGCCAGTATCTTGAGAACACGAGGTACCCAGTCGCTGAAGGGAGGGAAGCACAGGCTAAGGAACAACCTGGGTGCACAGAGACAAAAAGATGCTTCCAGAACTGCCCCCCACCAAATACTCTCAGTGACAACAGCAATCACCAGGGGGACAGACCACCAGCATGGAGCCAGGGGTGAACCGAGCACATCACTCGGGGTGACTTACAGGTCCCTTCTGCAGGGGCCTTCTGCTCAGACCCACAGGAATTCCTACAACAGCACAACATACAGTCTGCAGTCACCGCCACAGGAAGCCCCAAGCACAAGGACACCACAGGGGTGCAGACAACTCTCAATTCCAGTCTTGGCCTCCAGCCTGTCTTCCCAGATTCTGCCACAAGGCACCCCTTACCTCCACACATTCCATGACATCTACCTACATCCACCTCTCCTTCATGGCATCCGGCATCAAGAAGCAACTATTTTCTAAACAAGAACCTTCACAGCCCCTGGATATTTCTGAATCTATACATCGATCTTTCCCCAGAGAATGTCCTACTGATGTCTAGGACACTGTCCATGATAAGGAGATTCGTTCAGGCTTGCTGCTCAAAGCTGGGGTTCATTATTCACAATGCTATTTAGTATCCCACCGTGTAAAGGTGCCACACTTTGTCCATTCTACTGTTGATAATAGGGGTTATTTCACGCTTAGGGCTTATAGTTACAAATTATGCTGGTAATATACATTCTTGAGCATGTCACTTGGTTACAAGACAAGGGGTGCTGGCTTATGGAGTAAAGATGTCCTCCATTTTCCCGAGAGCCTGTGCCCAGTCACATTCCCACCAGCAGCATACAAGCCTTCCTTCTGTTCAGTACTTTCACTAACATTTAGGCTTTTTCATCTTTGCCAACCTGGCAACTCCCTTGGTATGTCATTTTGGTTTTGATTTGCATTTCTCTGATGCCTCAATACTCTTTATAGTGAATTTTAGAATTTATATTGGCTAGACCTGGTTATTAAAGTCTGCCTTCAAATATCACAGCAATCAGCCAATCTGTCAACACTTTGAGATCTATCCAGAAAGAAAGCATATATCCAGAATAAAGTTATTTTTTACCACATCTACCACTACGAACCTAGTCCAAGTCACCACCACCCCTCATCTGAACTACCACATACCACTGGCTCTTAGTGTTCTGATTCTACCTTACCCCTGTCCTTGTAACACAGTGATCCTCTTCGAACATAAGCCCTATCAAGGCTCTCTCCCCTGCTCAAATTCCTCTAATATCTTCCCATCTCATTTGGAATAAAGTCCCAGTTCTGACCAAGGCTTACAACAAGGCTTGGGATGACCAAGTCCCTGGCTAGCTCAGTATCTTCTATGTCCTTCTCCTGAGTCTCCCTCTCGCTCAGTTCCAGCTATATCACCTCTGCGTTGTTCCTCGAAACATGCCAACCACTTCTCCATCGCCAATCCTGTGCACCTGCTGTTCACCCTTCCCCCAGCTAAGGGAAATGTCCCCCCACCACCCCAACCCCTTCAGGTCTCTGCTTGGATGTTCCTCTCCATCTTGGGTTTAGATGACCAACCCATCTAAAATGGTGCCACCACCACCTTATCCTTCCCACACCACTAGTCTACTTTTATCTTTTTCATTGCATCTATCACCGCCCAATGCTACATATCTGCTCATTCTCACTCTTTCCTCACACTAGAACATGGACTCCATCAGAACAGGGATTTTTAGCTCTCTTGCTCAACACTGCACCTTAGTACCTAGGGAGTACCTTGTATATAAACAGCCACTGACAAATATTTGTCAAACGAGGAACAAAAGAGTATCAATACAATAAAACAGTATCTATGAATTTCTTCTAGAATAAGAACCTGCCTCGAGTAATGATCTTCCTGCATAGAACACATCACCATGCCCATAAGAAATACTCAAGAAATGTTCAATTAGTAAAAGAACAACAATTTGTCTAGCCCTTTCCTATTCCCTTCTCTTCCTTCCAGATCTTCTAAACCAATGTAGAATTTACTTCCGTGCTACCATTAATATTTTCAGAGCATATTTATTCTTTCTGAAGAATCCATTCTTTCTAGGTTACATGTCACATTAACAGCTATCATTTGGATTTAAGTATTAATGATTCATTGTTTATATTTGCTTCTTTACCTGAAAATTTGATTATAGGGAGCTAGTCAAGTAGCTTGCTCAAGTTCAAGTTTTTTTTAGAAATGTTGGTGAAGGGGCGCCTGGGTGGCTCAGCAGGTTAAGCCACTGCCTTCGGCTCAGGTCATGATCTCAGGGTCCTGGGATCGAGCCCCACATCGGGCTCTCTGCTCAGCTGGGAGCCTGCTTTCCCCTCTCTCTCTGCCTGCCTCTCTGCCTACTTGTGATCTCTCTGTCACATAAAAAAATAAAAAAATAAAATTAAAAAAAAAAAAAAAAGAAATGTTGGTGAAATTAAGACTGAGTCTCTGAATTTCTGAAAAAGTCTTCCTTTTGTCCTCACAAGCAGGCAACAGGGTAGCTGCACGGAGAAATTTAAGGTCACACAATCCCTGAAGTTTTGTTCTATTTCTATTGTTTTCGATATCTTCAGCTTGTAGTGTTACAAGTAAGTTATATGCAAGTCTAATTCGCTTTTGTTTATAACCTGAGTTTTGGTTTTATTTTTCTCTTGGTAATTACAAATTTCACCAGTATAGGTCTAAATGTGTACATTTTTTCAATATCTTGCCTGACATTTGGTGAAACCTTTCATCTAAAGATTGAGTCTTTCTTCAGCTCAGAGTGAAATTTTCTTCTATTATTTCTTTCATGAATGTTTGCTTTGATCTAGCCTTGAAATCCCATTATGTTTATCTCAGACAAGTACAGTCCAACAGAAATACAATTCAAACCACAAAGGTAATTTTAATATTTCCAGGAGCCACATCAAAAAATAAAAAGAAATGAAATTAATTGTAATAATGTATTTATCCAAATAGATCCAAAATATTATCATTTGAAAATGTAATCTATAAAAAATTTACAGGTGAGATGCTTCCCCCCCACACCCACATACTGAGTCTTCAAAATCTGGTATGTGAGCTCTACTTGAAGCTCATCTCAATTCAGACTACCTGCTTTTCAAAAACTCAAACATCATTTTGGGCTACTGTCTGCCATACTGGACAGCAGAACAGATCTTCTGGAACTCTCTTCCATTCTTTTGTAGTTAATAATTTTTAACTCTTCTCTTTTCCTTCTGAATCCTAAAAGAATTCATGCAGCTCATCTTCAAATCCACTAACTCAGCTTCCTCAAGTATTCACCCCACTCATTTTGGCACCTATTGAACATTTTAACTCAACAGTCCTATTTTACATCTTCAGGGTCTCACTCTTCATGGCACGCTGCTCCTGAGTACTGACTGCCTGTTCTGATTATCTAGGAATGCCCTCTAGAATGTCAGGACTTGTCGTAGAATTTTAATTTCTCTTTCATCTCCTAGAGTACCACTCTGCTTCACTGGAAACCCTTCCTCTGAGTCGTCAGAAGAAGCCCCCCAACTTTTGAGCTAAAAGCCTCTCTGCTTAGTGATACTGCCCTATCTGCTTGGTCTTAGAAAAGTCAAGCTTGTACATCTCTGATAGCCAAGTTGGGTACCACCAGGGGTTGCTAAGGTCACAATTCATTCTTTTTGGTCCCATAAAAAGAAGAAAAAGGTTAGTCTTAGTGACACAGGGATCTCACAGTTTGCAGTTTGCAGGAAGTAGGGATGGAATTAAGAGCAAAGGAAATGCAGGGACCTTAAATTAACTGTCTGTGCATGGCCACTCAGATCAGGGATAACTGGGATGCCATCCCAGCAACTGGCTGGGAAAGCAAAGTTACAGAACATTTTCCATCACTACAGAAAGTTCTATTGGACAATACTTGGCTAAACAAGTCCTCTTCAAGCCCCAACTACCACACCATCAGGTCCTGGTTCTACAAAAACCCCCTCTCTTCTACCCGCTTCCTTCTTCCCACATTCTCCTTCCTTCAGAAGTTCTTGCCCTTGCCCTTACAAACCTTGGTTCTTTTTGCCTATTTCAACTCTCTTTTTTTTAAGATATTATTTATTTCAATCTCAAGTAGGTGGAGAGGCAGACAGAGAGAGAGAAAGAGAGAGAAAGGAGGAAGCAGGCTCCCCACTGAGCAGAGAGCCCGATGCGGGGCTCGATCCCAGGACCCTGAGATCATGACCTGAGCCAAAGGCAGAGGTTTAACCCACTGAGCCACCCAGGTGCCCCGCCTATTTCAACTCTTGACATTCCCCTAGTCCAAGGGGTAAAGGATGCTCAGAAAGGCAGTACAATGGTAGCATTCACTTGATGGGACTTAGATTTACTAAACGCTTCCCAATAGCAGTATTTTCAAAATATTTCAAAATTTCTTTCAAGCACGCATGGCCATTAAATACTTGGATTGTTGTCCGAAATAAGTGACAACTGGTGAGGATAAAAACATGAAATACAGGGTTGAAAGGATTTTATTTTTTTTTTAAGATTTTATTTATTTATTTGACAGACAGAGATCACAAGTAGGCAGAGAGGCAGGCAGAGAGAGAGGAAGGGAAGCAGGCTCCCTGCTGAGCAGAGAGCCCGATGCGGGACTCGATCCCAGGACCCTGAGATCATGACCTGAGCCGAAGGCAGCAGCTTAACCCACTGAGCCACCCAGGCGCCCCTTGAAAGGATTTTAATTGGAATTATGAGCTATGCTTCAACTAGGAAATAAATTAAGTATAATAAAATGTTGAGTAGACTACAAGAAAACTAGGAATGAAATAAGGGTTATCCAAAAATTCCTGAAATAATGATGAATAGAGTCCACAAGCCTTTTAACTGCACCGTTATCACCTTTAATAACGAATAGGTTGTAAATGTGCAGCTGTATTTATGCCTAAGGGTCTACTGAGGTTATTTTATAATTGCCACAATTCCACAAAGAAAACTTAAGTGAAGGTCAATGAAAGCTGCGTGTTCTAAATTACAAAGTCAGGAACAACCTTTTTTTGTCATTTGTAACATTCCAGTAATAAAAGAGAATTACCTCAGTAACCGGTGTATTTTCCTGGAGCTCAGTTGTGTGCGAGGCCAGTAAACCAATCACCCGAGCAACCTTGGCCCGTCTGTTAATGGAGAAAAATAAACTCTGAAGAAGAGAGTTAGAGACCCAAGTAACTAGCCCTACTTAGTTACATTACACAATTCTAAGCATTAATGTAAGATCAAAATGAGGCGTGCTAGGATGAGCATTCACTCCCCCACATATATGGCCCTCGTGTACAGGAAGGGACAAGAGCAGCAATGCCCTCTGCAGGGGATTGAGTCTAATAGCGACTCAAGTTGACCAAGTTGGGCTTTTGTGATAGAATGCCAGATAAACTTTATGAAGGGCCTTAACCAGAGAGGAGAAAAAATGTAATGAATCCTTTTACTTCTGGGTACAGCAGTATTTGGCTAAAGGTTAGGTCCCACTTATTAGCAGACCAAGGGTTTTATTCATAAGCGATAAAAAATAACAGAACAGTTAAATATTTATATATCCACTTTTATAGAAATTTTTTACAATCCTTGATCTTACAAATATTGTTCCAAAAACTACTAGTTTTAGTGAGGTGTTTCTGTATCATTATTCAACAGAAAATAAGGTCAATAAATTATTACATACCATTTTCAGATGATTTGCAAAAGTTCAATCAGAAGATTTTTTTAATTAGAGAAAATAGTTGGACATGTGAGTTGATGAGAACTGTATTTTTTTTTTTAAGCACTGTATTCATATTGATGCTTGCATGCTCTCTGGGCTAATCACTGTGTATACCAGCCAGAGAGTCTCTTAACTTTTCCGGTTCTTAACTACACAGGACCCACGGAGGGAAACAAATCAGACTCCAAGAAGGACCACAGGAAAGTATTCATGTTATCAGAACTCTAACATACAGACATCATTCTTACAGATTTCAATACTTCTTGAATTAACCATTCAAATCTCGTAACATTTACAAATTAAAGAAGTCCTAGGCATTTGTAGGACGAGCATCCTGCCTCTAAATAAAAACATTACACTGTTATTTAAATTTTAATTCCAGTGTACTTCAAGCAGTGTTATAGAAGTTTCAGGTGTACAATACATTGATTGGGCCAGTCCGCTCCTTCACCCCCGTCACCGGTTTCACCCATCCCCCGCCCAACCCAGCTCCTCTCTGGTAACCATCAGTTTGTTCTCTATAGTTAACAGTCTGGTTTCTGGTTTGTCTTTTTTTTTTTTCCCTTTAATTCCATATATGAGTGAAATCATATGGTTTTTGTCTTTCTCTGGCTGACTTATTTTGCTTACATCATACTCTCCAGCTCCATCCATATTGTCGCAAATGGCAAGATTCCATTCTTTATGGCTGAGTAATATTGCATTATATCTTCTTTATCCATTCACCTATTGGTATACACTTGGGCTGCTTCTACAGTTTGACTACTGCAAATAATGCTGCAAAATACATAGGGGTGCGTGTATTCCTTTGAATTGGTGTGTTTGTATTCTTTGGTAAATACTCAGTAGTAATTACTGGATCATATGGTAGTTCTATTTTTTAATTTTTTGAGGAACCTCCACACTATTTTCCACAGTGGCTACACCAGTTTGCATTCCCACCAACAGTGTAAGAGGGTTCCTTTTTCTCCACATCCTCACTGGCACTTGTCTCTTGTTGATTTTAGCCATTCTGACAGGTGTGAGGGGACAGGTCACTAGTTTTGATTTGCATTTCCCTGATCATCAGTGATGCTGAACATCTCTTCATGTGTCTGCTGTCTTGTCAAGGTCCTCTTTGGAGAAATGTCTAGGTCTTCTGCCCATTTTTTAATTGGATTATTTGTTTTCTACGTCTTGAGTTATATAAGTTTTATCAATAGATCATTGGCAAATAACTTCTCCCATTCCGTAAGTTGCCTTTTAGTTTTGTTTCCTTCGCTGTGCAGAAGCTTTTATTTTGATGTAATCCCAAGAGTTTATTTTTCCTTTTATTTCCCTTGCCTCAGGAGACATCTAGAAAAATGTTGCTATGGCTGATGTCAGAGTCATCACTGCCTATGCTCATTTCTAGGATTTTGAGGGTTTCAGGTCCCACATGTAAGCCCTTATTCCATTTTGAGGTTATTTTTGTATTTGGTGTAAGAAAGTAGTCCAGTTTCATTGTTTTGCATGTGACTGTCCAGTTTTCCCCAACACCATGTGTTGAAAAGATGGTCTTAACAAGATTATTCTTTAAAAGTGATCATTTTGGGGCACCTGCGTGGCTCAGTGGGTTAAAGCCTCTGCCTTCGGCTCAGGTCACGATCCCAGGGTCGTGGGATCGAGCCCCACATCGGGCTCTTTGCTTAGCAAGGATCCTGCTTCCTCCTCTCACTCTGCCTGCCTCTCTGCCTACTTGTGACCTCTGTTTGTCAAATAAATAAATAAAATCCTTAAAAAATAAAAAATAAATAAAAGTGATCATTTTGAAAAAGATTTGGTAGGACACTGGACCAAAAGTTACAAGAAAAAGCACCTAGTCACTGCTCTGCCACTGACCCATTTTGTGACCACAGCCAAGTGAATTATGCTTCAATTTCCACATGCATGCAATTTCAAGGGATAGATGGATTAACTTCAAAAAAAAATTTTTTTTATAATGATAAAACACTATCAAAAACTGACTACTGAACTAGAGGATGCAAGGCAAAAGCTTATCTTGGTTCTAGGGCAAACCCAAACGTACTTCCAAACACTAACCTGTTTTTTTCTATGTACGAAAGTAAATACTGTCTACAAGACTTACCCAACTGAAAGAAAAATGTATTATAACATATGGATTAATTTCTCCAATCTCAGCAGATACAATCCCTATCAGAACAAGAGATAAGGGGCGCCTGGGTGGCTCAGTGGTTAAAGCCTCTGCCTTCGGCTCGGGTCATGATCTCAGGGTCCTGGGATCGAGTCCCGCATCGGGCTCTCTGCTCGGCAGGGAGCCTGCCTCCTCCTCCTGTCTCTCTCTGCCTGCCTCTCTGCCTACTTGTGATCTCTCTGTCAAATAAATAGAAAAAAAAAAAAAAAAAATTTAAAAAAAAAAAAAAAAAAAAAAAAAAAAAATCTTAAAAAAAAAAAAAAAGAGATAACACACTATCTTAACATTCTTAGTTTTAAATTATGAAATACTTAATAAAAACCTTACTCAATTTATACCAAATACTTACATACAACTATATCCTATATACGATGCCCTCAAAAAAGACTTCTTCTCATAAACAGCTTTCTTCTTAAATGTCACCACTTTGGATGTCCCTAGTGTCCTGTTACACTGTACCTCAGAAGTGTCCCCATATTCATGACATTATGCAAAACTGCACTGGCCAGGGCGCCTGGGTGGCTCAGTTGGTTAAAGCCTCTGCCTTCGGCTCAGGTCATGATCTCAGGGTCCTGGGATCGAACCCCGCATCGGGCTCTCTGCTCGGCAGGGAGCCTGCTTCCCTCTCTCTCTGCCTGCCTCTCTGCCTACTTGTGATCTCTGTCTGTCAAATAAATAAATAAAATCTTTACCAAAAAAAAATTATTAAAAAAAAAAAAACTGCACTGGCCAATAACCTTCATGCAATGACAGATAGGTTCTATATCTACACTATTCAAAAGAGTATCCATTGGTCACATGTGACTATTAAACACTTAAAATAGAGCTGGTACAAGTTAAGAATGTTTTGTGGAATTACTTTGAAATTTAAATTTTAATAACCACATACAGCTAGAGGCTACGTTAGCAGAGTAGATCTAAAAGTACTCTCTTCTTCATGTGTTTACTTGTGTATTATCTGTTCCTCCACCAGCCTAGAAGGCCAACGAAGGCAAGGCCTTGGTACTGCTCACCAATGCCAACATCAAGAGAGTCCCTTGCATCAAGTAGGCCCTGAATAAACAGAACATCGACATCAAATATAAGGTAACTAAACACCTTAGTAGGAAAGGAGTGACTATATCACTGCATGAGGTCAAAGAAAGAAGAAAGGGTTTTCAATATAAACCTCAAAAAAAGGATTTTAGGCTGAGAAAAATATTCCTTGTAACTAAAAGCAGTATAAACTATAAAGGGTATTACTACACACCATGTAACAAAGAATTAAAAGTATACCCAAGAGTAGTGGGAAACTTCAACCAACTTCTTTTCCAAGCACTGCAAGGAGGCTACAATGAATACATATGTACAAGCATTCAGGTGCCTAACGCCACCGGACTTCATCAAGGTTCACTACAAAGTTACAGTCATCAAGACAGTGTGGTATTAACAAAAGAATAAACAAAAGGATCAATGAAACAGAACAAAGGACTAAGAAATAGACTCACATTAACACACTTAAAGGATCTTTGACAAAGAAGCTAAGGCAATACAATGGAGCAAAGATGGTCTTTTCAACAAATTGTACTAATATACATGCAAAAAAAAAAAAAAAGGAAGAATCTGGAAACAGATCTTACTCACTTTATAAAAATACAAAATAGATCAAAGACCTAAGAGTAAGATGTCAAAGTATAAAACTGCTGGAAGGTAACATAGGAGAAAAAAAACTTACATAACCTCAGGTGTGGCAAGGACTTTTTAAGATACAACCACCAAAGGCACAGTCCATGAAAGAAATAAATAACCTGGACTTTATCTAAATAAAAACTTCTATGGGCACCTGGATGGCTCAGTTGGTTAAATGACTGCCTTCAGCTCAGGTCATGATCCCAGGGTCCTGGAGGCCCATATCATGCTCCCTGCTCAGAGGGGAACCTGCTTCTCTCTCTCCCTGCCACCCCCCCCCCCCCCCCGCTTATACTCTCTCTTGAATGAATGAATGAATGAATGAATGAAAGAAAGAAAGAGATTTCTATTCTGTGAAAGATAACATAAGGAAAATGAGAAGACAAGCCACAAAATGGAAGAAGATATTTACAGAAGGCATACCTGATATAAGACGGTCTTTCACAATATACAAAGACCTCTTAAAACTCAGTAAGAAAACAACCAAATGAAAAAACGAGCCAAAGATCTTAACAGATACCTCAGCAAAAAAGATAAACAGATGGCAAATAAACATATGAGAAAACACTCCACATCATATGTCAACAGGGAAATGCAAATTAAAACTATATACTACTAAACCCCAATAAGTATGGCCAAATTCCAAAACACTGACAACACCAAATGTTAGCAAGGCTATGGAGCAACAGGAACTCTCATTCATTGTTGATGGGAATGCAACATAGTATAGCCACTATGGAAGACAGTTTGAAAGTTTCTTACAAAATTAAACATACTCCTACTAAACAATCCAGCAATCCTACTCCTTGGGCCTTACCCAAAGGAGTTGAAAGCATATGTCCACATGGTGTTTACAGCAGTTTTATTCATAAATGCTAAACTTGGAAGCAACCAGGGGGTCCTTCAGTATGTGAACAAACTGTGGTACATGTAGACGAAGAGATATTTGGCACTAAAAAGAAATGAGCTGTCAAGCTATGAAAAGAGATGGAGGAACCTTAAATGCCTATTACTAAGTGAAAGAAGCCAATCCTGAGGATACATATTGTAGGACCCCATTACTGTAGGATTACCAGTAGGGCATTCTAGAAAAGGTGAAACGATGGAGAAAGTAAAATTTCAGTGATTGTCAGAGGGATGAATAGGCAGAGCACAGATTTTTAGGGCAATGAAAATATTCCATACAATACTATAAGGACAATACAGGTCATAATGCATTTGTCCAAGCCCATGGAATGTATAAACCAAGATTAAACTGTAAACTATGAACTGTGGGTGATTACACCATGCCAATATAGGTTTATCATTTCTAACAAACATACTGCTCTAATAGGGGTGGGGGGGTGATAATAGGGGAGGCTAGCCTGTATGGGGACAGGAGGCATAGGAGAAATCTCTATACCTTCGTCTGAATTTTGCTGTGAACTTAAAACTGCTCAAGTAAATAAATAAACAAACTCAATAAAAACAAACCAAAAAAGCGAATCTTATGATATGTGAATTATATCTCAACAAAAGAGTGAGAAAGCAAAAGGGAATGAAGAGTAAAGAGACAGGAGGGGCACCTGGGTGGTGCACTCAGTTAAATGACTGACTCTTGGTTTCAGTTCAGGTCATGATCTCAGGGTCATAAATTCAAGCCTTGTGTTGGGCTCTATGCTCAGCACAGAATCTGCTTGAGATTCTCTCTCCCCTCTCTCTTTCCCTCCTGCTCTCACTCTCTGTCACAAATAAATCAATCTTTAAAAAAAAAAAAAAAAAAAAGAGAGAGAGAGAAAGACAGGAAATCCCACACCCATCCACAGGACTTTCAGGAGCAGAAAAAGGATGAAACACAGAAGAAGAGATCTTAAGGAAACAGGGAAGCTAAAGGAAGCCTGAAGCACTTAAACTTAATCTGGCATAGCAAATTAGTGAAAATACCTATACACATTCCAATAAAATTTCATGGCCTAGAGTAAAGAAAAATGCAGATACTGAGAAACAATCAAACTAGTCACATATAAAGAAGAAGAAAAAGACAGGTTGGCCCTGAGTCTTCCAGAGCTGTGCAAACAGAGGGCAAATTCCAAAGCACGGCACAGGGGTGAACAAGCCCAAGGGCACAAGAAGGTTTCAGTCAGCCCCCTGTGCCTAAACCCTAAAACCAGAGACAAAGCCTTGAGGAGGCAACAACTAGAGAAGCAGAGACTCAGAGATCTTGAATTTAAAAAGAAAAAAGGAAAAAAGAAAAAAGTAGAACTACTGAAAAAAATGAAATCCAATCAACTAAGAGGTAAAGCAGAGCAAAAAAATTTACAGAGAAACTGTATTTTAAAAACTGATGAACATTTACTTTACCTTATTCAAGTGTCAAACCTATACCAAAAATTAGAAAATCCTTCCTAAAATTTATATGAATGCCAAGGGACCCCAACCAAGAAACAATCTTGAAAAAGAGAAAAAAGTTGGAGGTCTCATACTTTGACTCCAGAACTTAACTGTTACAAAGCTATGGTAATCAAGACACTCTGGGACTGGCATAAAGACTGGTATTTAGACTAAATAAACCCTCACATATGTGAGGTCAAAAGATTATCAACATTATGTGGTCAAAAGATTATCAACAAGGGTGCCAATACCAATCAATGGGGAAACAACAGCCTTTTCAACAAATGGTGCTGGGAAAACTGGATATACATGTGCAAAAGAATGAAGTCAAACCCTTACTAACACCATATACAAAAATTAACTCAAAATGGATCAAAAACCTAAATACAAAAGCTAAAACTGTAAAACTCTTAGAAGAAATGAAAAGCTTTAAGACACTGAATTTGGTAATGATTTCTTGCATATGACATTAAAAGCACAGGCAACAAAAGAAAAAGTGGAAAATCTGAGTTTCAAAGGACACTATCAAGAGCAAAAAGGCAACCCACAGAATGGGAGAAAATATTTCCAAGTCACGTAATCTGATAAGGGGGTAACAGCCAGAAGATATGAAGAACTCTTACAAATCAACAACATAAAACAACCCAATTAGAAAACAGGCAAAGAACATGAATGGACATTTCTCCAAAGAAGAAAAACAGATGGTTAACAAATACATGAAAAGATTCACAACATTACTAGTCATCAGTGAACTGCAAATCAAAACCACGCGGGTGTACAGCTTCACACCCATCAGGATAGCTACTATTAAAAAATGATGATGAGGATGTGGACAAATTGGAAGCCTTGTGCACTGCTAGAAGGAATGTAAGATAGTACAGCCGCTGTGGAAAACAGTATGAGGTCTCCTCAGTAAATGAGAAGATAGAATTACCAAATAATCCAACAACTCCACTCCTAGGTATAGACCCAAAATAACTGATAGCAGGGACTCAAACAGATATTTCTATACCAATGTTCACAGCAGTATTAATTGCAATAGCCAAAGATAGAAGCAACCCAAGTATCCATCAACAAGTAAAAAGATAAAATGGAACACTGGGTGTTATACCTAAACAATGAATCTTGGAACACATCAAAAACTAATGATGTACTATATGGTGACTAACATAATAAAAAATTTTTTTAAATGTGGCATATACATCTAGGGGATATTAATCTACCTTAAAAAGGGAAGACCTTCTGATACATGCTACGACATAGCTGAACATGAAAACGTTAAGCTAAGTGAATTAAGTCAGGCACAAAAAGATAAATATCATATGATCCCAATTAATTTAGGTATAGAATAAGCAAATTCATAGAAACAAAAGGTAGAATAGAAGTTTACCAGGACTGGGAGAAGGAGGATGGGGAGTTAAAGTTTAATGGGTAATGGCTTCTTTTTAGGATGATGAAAAAGTTCTGGAAATTGATAGTGGTGATGGTTGCACAGCATTGTGAATATACTTAATACCCCTGAATTGTACACTCACTAAAATGGTCAATTTCATATGATGTATATTTCCCCAGTCAAAATCTTTAAAAAAAACAAAAAAACAAAAACAAACAAACAAAAAAAAAACCTGTATTATTTGACAGACAGAAATCACAAGTAGGCAAAGGCAGGCAGAGAGAGATGCGGGGGCAGGGGGAGCAGGCTCCCTGCTGAGCAGAGAGCCCAATCCGGGGCTTGATCCCAGGACCCTGAGATCATGACCTGAGCTAAAGGCAGAGGCTTAATTCACTAAGCCACCCAGGTGCCCCAAAACAGTTTAATTAAAATATTATGCATTACTGTTCTCGCTTTGGCAGCACATATACTAAAATATTATGCATTATTATACGTGGATTACATGCCTCAATAAAGTTGATTGGCAAAGGATACAAAATTTCATAAATATCCACTGTTGGAAAGTTCTAACAAAAGGGCATTTTTATAAACACCAACTGGGAATGCAGGTCAATACAATGTTTCTAAAGAATGTTTTAGCATTTTATCAGAATTATTTATTGCCTTGTACTCATTTGTTCTAATTCTATGAATCTGCCCTCAGGGGAAAAAGAAAAAATAAACATGCACCAAGATTTAAACACAAAAATGTTCATTGACATGTTATTTATGTTACAATATTATCCAAAAATAGGGAACAGGGTAAATTAAATGATCAGACATTCCTAGCATAGAAGAAAAGGCATACCTTGAAAAAAATCTTAGACAAATTGTTAATGACATTAAAAAATGCATAACATATGGGGTGCCTGGGTAGCTCAGTTTGTTAAGTGCCTGACTCTTGATTTCAGCTCAGGTCATGATCTCAGGGTCATGGGATCAAGCCCTTCAACAGGCTCCATGCTGAGTGTAGCACCTGCTTAAGATTATCTCCTTCCCACTCCTTGAGTCCCTTCCCTATTTCTCTCTCTCAAAAAAGAAGATACATTATAAGGGGAAGAGAAACAAAACATCTTTTAATTTTATTTAAATTCAATTTATTAACATATATTATTAGTTTCAGAGGTAGAGAGCAGTGATTCATCAGTCTCCTATAATACCCCGTGCTGACACATTCCCTCCTTAATGTTCATCACCCAGTTATCCCATTCCCCCACCTCCCCGCCATCCAGACCCTCGGTTCGGAGAAACAAATTCTATGTTATTCTACTTTGTTTTTCTGTATGCTGAACAAAGCCAAGGAATAAACACATCTACTTCAACAGTGGCTACCCCCCAGCTAAGTCGAGGACCCTTATATGCTGTTAAGGGGATATGACCTAGGTCAGAGAAGGCCCTGCTGGAAGAACTGGTGTTTGAATGGAGGAAGACAAATGGAAAGAAGGTTTCAAGCAGAGGATTTGACTACCTTATTATTTATCACTTTCCTCAAACACAAGCTGTTTTATAATGAAGTTTCAATCTAAAAGATGGCGGCAGGGCGGGGCGGGGGTGGGGGGAATGACAGTCCTTGGAAAGGATAAAAAAATGTCGATTTTTACAAGTCAGCAGGAGGCACCCCATTCAAGGATATAAGTTTTAGCTGAAGTGTGAGGTTTTGTTTGGTCTCTTTTTAGTGATCACACCACAAACCTTCTCAAAGTTTTACATGCTCAAAAAATATCTAAAAATCCATTTGCAATGCCAAGTTTTACCTTGGGGAAGTAACCTCAGAAGATGCATAACAAAAATTATCCAAAAAAAAAAAAAAAAGGCATTTGTGAATACCTCGTTTCCCCCAAATTTCACCATTCTGGAATAATTGTTATTACCACATTTCACAAATACCCTCACTGTTGTTTTCATGTACTTTTCTAATGAGAACACAAGATACGCAGGCTTGACCACACCAAGCACAGCCACTGCAACCTCCAGTCTCCAACATCTGCTACCCGCCCAGGAAGAATCTGGCACCAGAGCAAAGTAGTTCCTGTACTTGCTCATTCAAAAGGTAATTATTAGTATCTGATGTATACGCTATCCCCATCTTAGAATTGAGGAAACTGAGGCTCAGCACTTAAGGCAATTTACCCAGAGGGCAGATCTGTGAGTCACACCGAGGTCTGTGTGAATGCAAAGCCCATGCAATTTCATAGCCCCACACAGACTCCCAGTGGAGCTGAGACTCAGAAAGAGGTAATCATGGTTGGTTTCCCCCTCCGATTTCCCCCAACCATGAGAGACTGTGGACTCTGAAAAGCAAACTGAAGGTTTGGGAGCGGAGTGGGGTGAGGGTGGGGGGTTGGGTGAGCCTGGTGGTAGGTATTAAGGAGGACACAAATTGATGGAGCACTGGGTGTGGTGCATAAACAATGAATTATGGATCACTGAAAAAAAAAATAAAATTTAATTAAAAAAAAAAGAAAGAAAAGAAAACAAAGAGGTAATCATCTGGCCTGGTCTCACTGGCTACCAGAGCCCAGAGACTTCTAACACTTTATCTAATGTGCTTTTCCACCATGGTATGTTGCCTGCATAATAAGAAAATATACATCCTTCCATCAGGAGTTTACAGAGCATAATCCCATTAGATTTTAAATAACATCATAAGGAAGTCATGTATCATGTAAGGGAAAGATGAAATCACAAGGGAAAACTCTGCAGGAAGCAAAATTAAAACACAGGGTTCCAGTGTTTAATAAAGAATACTCATAAGAGGAAGAGTAACAAAGTTTCCAGAGGTAGTTTATATAATCCTAGAATTATATTAAAATAGTATATGGCCTATTTTTGAAATCTTTTTTAATTTATAGTTGGGATGCCTATGATTGCTTAGGATTCAGAGCAATTATTACTTCAGTATATAATAATTTAGAACTATGTGCTTTTGATAAATATGTTGTAACTATTTAATGAATAATTAAAATATAAATGTTACTTACATATCCCAGTTTGGAGCTATTCTCAAATGCTGGATTAGCAACTGGAACTAGAATAAAAAAAAAAAGTAAGATGTACACTTAGTTCATGACTAATGCATGTGACCTGTAGACAACTGAAATGTGAATCCTGCACTAGGAGAAAACAGAAGAAGTTAAAGATCACGGTCTATTCAACTGATTTCAGACATGAGGATTAAACAATTCTGGCAAACTATAATCTTGATAAATCATTTTTTTCTACTGTAATTAGATCAAGTTAGTATTTTAGCACTAAAGTTTTAATCTCAACAGAAATACAAAAGTTACATACAAAAGGCATGCTGTGAGGACCATGAAAGGAGTCTTTACAATGAACTACGTACCAGCGGGGAATGGAGGAGCCGGGTAGCCACGTCCCGGTGTCCAGCCACAACACACAGATAGCAAAGGAGATTGAGCTTGGCTCGGGAGGCCCCTGTGCTCTTTTCAGCGGAGTCGATCTGTGAGCACACTTGCTGTAAAAAGTCATTCCAATCTTGGTCTTTTAGAAATATTAACTTATCCACTAGAGAGGAAAGGAAAGGTTCAAAGTAGGTATCATGTAAAAAAATTTTTTTAAAAATTGAAAACATTACAAGAGAAATAAATGGAACATAGAATTTCAATAGCTAAGATGAGGACAAAGAAAATCCTAACTTTACAATGTCAAAACCATAAAGTCCTCCAAAGATAACACTACTTTTATTTATTCTTCTAGATCCCTCTTCTTCTACCCATGGAGACTTTTTCACTATGTGAATGGAAAACTATGCAGATGCCCATGGGAGAATCATCCTGCAACCTAGAATCTACAAAATACAAAGCTAAATAAATTTGTATTACAAAAAAGCAAGATAGCCTTTGTATAAGTAAAGCAATCTAGCCTTAAAATATCTGAAAAGCCAAGAACTGCACAGTTGTTAAAAGGTTTCAATGAAAGTATTAAGCATAACAGGTTAATATTGTAGCTAAAGTCATCTGGAAAATCCAAGTCCAAACCCTCCACAAACAGAAAACAAAAACTGGGCCATGAGATGCCATCTAAAATTAACATAGTTTCAGCTAATTTCTATCCTTAAACAAAATAACCTGTAATAATTTCCTAAAATACCTCAACATAAAGGGACAAAGGGAAGGAATATTATTTTGAAATACTCCTCCAAGGTTTTCATGAATATGGTTCTACTTGGCACAGTTTTGTTTTGTTTTTTCAAGATTTTTTTTTAATTTATTTATTCAACAGAGATCAGGGTAGGCAGAGAGGCAGGCAGAGAGAGAGGGGGGAAGCAGGCTCCCTGCTGTGCAGAGAGCCTGACGCAGGGCTCGATCCCAGGACCCTGAGATCATGACCTGAGCCGAAGGCAGAGGCTTAACCCACTGAGCCACCTACTTGGCAGTTTATTTAAATTTGAACACATTTTATTTTTAATTTACTTTGAGTTGCTTTTAAATTATAGATTATACTCTAGCTAGGAAAATGAATTTTTTCTGGCTCGAGCTTAATAGCTGCAAATACATTTTCTCAAACAATATCCATCAAAATTTAAGGTATAAAACAATTTCTAATGTTCATCCCAAATAAGACTTCGCATTAGATGAAAGGAAACCTAACAATCATCCTTTAAGTATCTCCATTCCCACACCATCCCCACAAAAGTGAACCACCTGACCCCCTTATCAACTGCCCCACTCTGAAATAGAACCTCAATTCTTTATATTTTTAAGAATTTATTTGACAGAAAGAGACACAGCAAGAAAGGGAACACAAGCAGGGGAAGAGAGAGAGAGAGAGAGAGGTGGGCTTCCCGTCAAGCAGGAAGCCCAATGTGCTGCTCGATCCCAGGACCCTAGGATCATGACCTGACCCGAAGGCAGACACTTAACTGAGCCATCCAAACACCCCTAGAATCTCAATTCTTCATTGTCGTCTCCAACCCTTTGTACCCACAAGAGCACCATAAGTGTTGGAAAGTCAGTGGATCTACAAAAGGCAAGGGCAACAGAAGGGTCCACAAAGCTTTACAGGAACTTTCAGCTGAGTAAGGCGAACGCCCGGCACAATGGATTACAGATTTATAACATACACAGCACTGCCCCAAGAATAGTCAGGTGGCAAGAAAACAGGAACTCAGCTACTTAATAAATACGATATTCCATTTGCTATTAAATTTCTTATTCATATCTATCTTCTAAGAGTCTATGTGTGACCAGGCCGCTATAATCCTACCTGAATGTGCCTGGAGATGCAGTATCTTTGGATCAAATTTAATTGGTGGTTGTTTCATTATCTGTGGTTGAAAAAACAAACACTTTTAGGATGCCTTTTGAGACATATCTATCTCCTGATATACCTCCCATTACCAGATTATAAATCAATTAGGGCAGGGAAAAAAAAAAAACAATGAAAATTTGTCACTAAAAAGAAAAAACTCAACATTGCCCTTCAGATTCAAATACAAAAGACAGATAATAATTTATAAAAATAAAATCATTTCAGGGAACCTCGCTGGCACAGTCAGTAGAAAATGTGACTTCTGATCTCTGGGTTGTGAGTTCAAACCCCATGTTGGGGATAGAATTTACTTTAAATAGGTAAAAGTTTTAGAATATCACTTCAATTGATATCGACAATAAAATAAAGCTTCATTAAAAAAGAAGCAATTTATCCTGGTAAGGATATCCTCTTTAGCTAATAAAACTCTAGGTTAGAAATTTGGTCATATCAACAAATATTTATTGGGCACCTGAGAGGGTGAGGCAGGAGGCTAAATGCTAAGGGGGATAACCAAGATGTGAAAAACACAATCCTACAGTCAGAAAGCTGATACTCTGACTGGAAACATGTTAAAACAAACAAATATTGAACAATGCAAACTGGGCAGGACATAATTATAGTTGGAACATTCCCCTAGAGAAAAAACTTTTTAAAATATTAGAGAATGCAGTGAGCACTTTAGGCTGACAAGGTTTGTGGAAGAGCTGGAAAGGGGGTAAGGTTTTAAAGAATGGTAAGAACTTCATGGTTGAATTCGAGAACACACCACTGCAGGAAGCTGTAAACAGCATGAACAAGAAAGCACACGACTGGTTTTTTAAGGAAGGGGAGAAAAAAATGGTTAACTGGATCCATAAGTTTAGAACAAAAGGTACTTTCATCTTGAGTCGTTTAATTAAAAAGTTCAACCATCATTTCTAAGTCTAAATCCTCCAAAACCTCTCTATAGAGAGAGAATTTTAAAAAGCTTTGCTGGTAGTACTCTTGCCAAAAATGCAGAACCTCATACACAGTAATCATAAGAAACAGACAAACCCAGCTTGAGCAACATTCTACAAAATACCTGACCAGTACGCTTCAATGTCAAAGTCATGAAAACCAAGAAATGACTGAGAAATTACCACAAGACCATGAAAGACAAGGACAGGAAGTAGGAGGAAAAGAAGGCCTAACAGCAAACTGTTAACAAGAAACCCTAGAACAGAAAAAGGACATCAGTAGTACAAACTAGTAAAATTCAAATAAATTCAGGAATTTAGTTATTAGCACTGTACCAATGTTAATTCCCTGGCTTTGCTAACCATTCTATGGTGCTATAAGATGCTAACATTAGGAGAAGCTGGGTAAAAACTATACAGTAACTCCACTATTTTTGGACCGTTTCTGTACGTTTAAAATTAGAAGTTAAAAAAATTTCTACTAAGGCTTCCCCAAAACAATTAAGTATGGTCACAAAAGAAATAAGCAGAAAAAATATGGTCAAAAGATAATTACAAACTGTTCTTAGAAGGTCTACTGGGAAAATGACCTATTACACATTAAATTTGGCATAATATACAATTATTCTGCCAGACATCTGAACTCATGAAAAGAATTAGCTCCATTATGAAAAACTGCTGGCTAATCTATATTAAATCTTGTCTACCTAGTAAATACACATCCAAAAACCCATTTTTTCTAAATTAATGTTCCCCAATGAGAGGAGAGAAAATGGCCATAAACTGAAATAGAAAGACTTTAAGAAAAAAAAAAGAAAGAAAGAAAGAAAGAAAGAAAGAAAGAAAGAAAGAAAAACTAAATTACAGAATAGGTAGTACAGAGGGACTGAAAAATTAATGCTTATTTTCTTAAGGAGAATACTCATCATCCCCCAGTAATACAGTAGTACATTCCAAGTGACATGAAGCAACAAAAATCATGGTGGGTACAAAGCATACCTGTGAAACAGGACTCCCCAAGCTCCCAGTGTCTCCCCACCATCTGGCCTGCAGTCCTGAGCACCTGTGAGAGGGTGTGGTCTCTGTGTGCCCTGCCCACCCACCCCAGCTGGAGGGAGCAGTGCTCACTCCCATCTGCTTTCATAACACCTGCACAATTAGAGTGCCTAGAGAAATTCACCCAAGTATGCATGGAGAAACGAAGGGACGGAGAACAAAGGTCTGAGGTCTAGAAGCCCACAGATGGAGGGGAGGGAGGGAGGACAGAGCTGATACAGAAGAGGAAGAAAAAAACTCACCACTCAGTGAAGCAGAAAGGAGAGTATTACAGACAGGACAGACAGAAATGTAGCCACACGGCACAAGTGACATAAAAGCAGACATAAGGAACAGCCAAGAAAATAAGGCAAAGAATATTTGTGATGAAAATATCACAACAGGATTCCAGCTCTCAGGGAAGGCTAAAGCTCAGCCCTGGTCTCTTAGAGCATCTTTCCACACCTTTGGGTTGTCGATGATCGGGGTGACAATGAGATCAGAGTCCATGTAGATAAGCTCTCTCATTTGGGATTCCAGGTCCTGCTGACTCAGGTGTCCGCTTATATTCTGAAATAAGAACAAAAATGAGGCTTTGTTTCTGTGACTCATGAAGAGCTTTTAAAAACTGAGCTCATAAGATGTTGAGTAAGACACCCCTGGAAGGGTCACCTAGATCAGTGAATCACTCACTTCGCAAATCAAACACTTTCACAGAATTCTTTGATTCTCACAAAGATCTTCAGTCATCTGTATCATTCCCATTCTTACAGAAGGAAAACACAGAAAGCTCAAAGTAACGGACTCGTTTGTGTTTGCCACAAAGGCTGGTGAGGACCAGGAAACGGAGCTTCTCTAGTCTGATGCTCTAAACTATGAGGAGGCAAACTGGTTTTTCAGTCACCAGCATGGTTTTTATCATTCATCCACTGAACGCTCATCACTTTATTCCGCTTTACAGAATATTCTGTACGAACTTAAAATTACAGCATAAAAGAATCTCAGGGTCAAGTACTAACCTGTTACCTAAGTGTTACATATCTACTTTTATAAAAGGTGAAATATAACTAACACATAATGAAAAGGAGTAACCAGATATTTGCTAACAATTCTATGAGATGTTTCTTTGTGCTCTACTTAAACAGTAAACAGAACTCTCATTCCTAGTGTTATGCGTTAGGACTTCACATAAGACAAAAAAAAAGAGAATTTATACATTAAGAATTTCCACTGAAACACCAACCAGCAAACTGAACAAGACAAAAACAAATCAGTGAAGTGAAAAATGAGGAAATTATCCAAAACTGAGGCAGGGGCATGAAAAAAGGAATAGAGTAAGTAGCTAACAAAGTTCCTGAAACCAAGACCACCCCTTTGTAACTTAGAAAACAGACATATAAAAAAATACATGAAGAGTAAGTATGGAACAACTTTGGAAAACAAAAATTTTAATGCTTAAAGACATGAACTTTTAAGACAAAGACTTCAAAGAAAGGTCATAATGAATTAGTTATATTAGTATATAATATATTCTTATGAGGATTAGGCAGAACAGTTAGAAATTTATATGTAAAAATTAATTTCCTATATATAAACAAAATGTATGCACAGCTAACAAATTACAAAAATGAGATACCAAGGAAGGTTGTGTAGCTCAGTCGGTTAAGTGTCCAACTCCTAATTTCAGCTCAGGTCATGATCTCAGGGTCGTTAGATTGAGATCTGCATCAGGCTCTGCATGGAGTGTAAAGCCTGCTCAGATTCTCCCTCTCCCTCTGCCCCTCCCCAACCTCTACTCACACTCTCTATTTAAAAAAAAAAAAAAAAAAAAAATTTTTTTTATTTAAAAAAAAAAAACCCCACTCATGATAGCCAAAAATAAAATATAATGCTCAGGAATAAACTAAATGATCAAACACTAAAATCCACCAAATGAAAAAAGTTAAGTTAAAAAATTATGTTCCCTTGTTTGAAAATGAATACATATGTATAGAACCAAAAAGAAATATCCAATTATGTAACCCATGGTTCCTCTGGGTAATTAAATTACAAGTAGGGTTTTGTTTTGGTTTTTTTTTTTTTTTTTGGTCCTCTTTTACAGTTCCCAAGTTTTCTACAATTATAAAAATTTTGTAATTGAATTTAAAAGTATCACTTAAAAAATAAAAGATACTCTCATATAGTACTTATATAATTACTGCTTGAATATTCTCAATAAAATGATTAAGTAAAACTTCTCTACAATAACCATGTGCCAGAAGATATTCAACATCTATTTCAAAATGCATTTTTTAAACTTTTATACTGATTTTCTATCTCACATATTACTAAACAATTATTAGCAGATGGAGATTTTATTATAATGCATTTATATTTCATTTCAATGCAGAAGTAAGTTTCGTGCAGTCCAAATGCATTTCACATTAAATATTACAGTACCAACTAGAAGAAAGTATATCTCTCAAGCACTAAGTACAATGAGTTAACTTGGAAAAACTAATTCAAAATATCTCTGCATTCAAAAACAACTGAATGAAGGAAACTAAAGACGTAAACAAACAGAAACACAGTCCACATTCATGGAGGAAAACTGTACATTGTTAAAATAGCCATACCCCCCAAATTCAGTGTCACTGCTATCACAATCCCACCTGCCTTCTTCAGAACCATGCAAAGTGAAAACTGATCCTAAAATTCACATGGAAATGCAAGGAACCCAGAATAGCCAAAACAACCTTGAAAAAGAACAAGTTAGAAGAGTCATACCTCCTAACTTCAAAGCTTACTAAAAAGCTATGATGATCAAGAATAGCTAGCTAGGGGTCACCTGCATGGCTCAGTCAGTTAGACGGCTGCCTTTGGCTCAGGTCATGATTTTAGGGTCCTGGGATTGAGCTGCACAACTGGCTCCCTGCTCAGCAGGGAGCCTGCTTCTCCCTCTCCCTGCTGCTCCCCCTACTTGTGTGCTCTATAAATAAATAAAATCTTTAAAAAAAAAAAAAAAAAAGGAAAGAAGAAAAAGGAGAAGAATAGCTAGCTAGGGGCATCAGGGTGGCCAGCCAGTTAAGCGTTCGACTCTTGATCTCAGGGTCATGAGTTCAAGCCCCTCATTGGGCTCCACACTGGGCACAGAGTCTACTTAAAAAAAAAAAAAAAAAAAAAAAATTATATGGGCACCTGTGTGGCTCAGTCGGTTGAATGTTCAACTCTTAACTTCAGCTCATGTCATGATCTTGGGGTTAGGAGATAGAGCCCCACACTGAGCTCCATGTTGGGCATGAAGCCTCTTTGGGAAATCCCTCTCTCCTTCTCCATCTTCTACTCCCCCTCATCCCTCCCTCGCCCTTGTGCTCTATCTCTTAAAATAAAAAATAAAGTAGCTAACCAGTTACTATACTACCAGCATGAGAAGGATGCATAGATCAACAGACTAGAGAGTCCAGAAATAAACCTTGCTTTTATAGTCAATCGATAGTCAACAAGAATGCCAAGATAATTAATTGGGGAAAGAACAGTCTTTTCAACAAATAGTGCTGAGAAGTGGAAATTCACAAGCAAAACAATGAAGCTGGCATATGCCTCATGCCATATACAAAAATTAACTCAAATGCATTAAAGAGCTAAAGGTAAGAGCTAAGCATAGGCATAAACCTTTGTAACCTTCAAGTAGCCAATGGCTTCTAAATTATGACACCAGAAGCATAGGCAACAACAAACATGCACACAAAGAGATCATTTGAACTACGAAAATTTAAAATATCTGTGCTTCAGAAGACATCACCACCAGAATATACAAAGAATTCCTACAACTCAAATGGGCAAGGATTTGAATTCTTCCAAAGGAAATACATATATATATATGTGTATATATGTATATACACATATATATATATGAATGAAAAGATACTCAACATAATTAGCCATCAGAAATGCCAATCAAAACTAGATACAATTTCACACCCCCCAGTATGGCTACCATGAATTATTCACAATACCCCAAAGGCTGAAGCAACCAAAGTGTCCAAAGATGAACAGAAACAATATGTGGCTTATACACAATGGAATATTATTCAGCCTTAAAAAGGAATGAAAGTGACACATGCTACAACATGGATGGACCCTGAAGATATCACACTGAGTGTAATAAGCCAGACACAAAGGGGCAAATATTATATGGTTCCACTTAGATGAGATGACAAGGCAACTTCACAGACACAGAGAGGAGAATCATAGCTGCCAAGACTGTTTAGTGGGTATATAGTCTCAGTTTGGGATACAAAAAAGTTCTGGAGATAGATGGTGGGAATGGTTGAACAAAAATGGGAAGGTACTTAATGCCACAGAATGGTCCACTTAAAAATAGTCAAAAGGTAAGTTTTACATAATATCTATTTTACCATAATTAGAAAACAAATGGACAGTACCAAGTTTCGTTAGGGATGGGTCAACACTGGCATTCTCATCACTGCTGGGGGCAATGTAAAATGGCAGTTACCACACAATGCCGCAATTACACTCCTACAAGTATGAGGAGAAATTAAACACATGCTCCCTCAAAACCATATGTATGAATGTTCACAGCAGCCCAATTTACAACAACCACAAGGTGGAAAAGACCCAAATGCCCACCAACCAATGAATGGAAATATAAAATGTGGCATCTGCAACAGATTAATTTTTGGCACTAAAAAGAAACAGAGGACTGATACATGCTATAATTTGGATGAATCTTAAAAAACATGAGGTTAGGGCGCCTGAGTGGCTCAGTGGGTTAAGCCTCTGCCTTCAGCTCAGGTCATGATCTCAGGGTCCTGGGATTGAGCCCCACATCAGGCTCTCTGCTTGGCAGGGAGCCTGCTTTCCCCCCTCTCTCTCTGCTTGCCTCTCTGCCTACTTGTGATCTCTGTCTGTCAAATAAATAAATAAAATCTTAAAAAAAAAAAAAAAAAAAAACAAAACAAAAACATGAGGTTAGGTGAAAAAAGCCAGTCACAAAAGAACACATATTGTGTTATTTCATTTACATGCGATGTCCAGAATAGACAAATGTCTAACGACAAAGAGTGGTTGCCTACGGTAAGAAGTGAGAGAAATGGAGGGAAAACAGGAGTGACGGCTAGTAAGTATGGGGTTTCTTTGTGGCATAATTAGTGTTTTCAAAATGACCGTGATGATGGCTGCATGACTGCATGAATATGCTCAAAGACCTGAACTGTACACTCTACCCAGGTGCATTGCATGGGATGTCAGTCACATCTCAGGAAAGCCATTATCAAAGACATAACTCCCTCTTAAGAGTACTTAGCAGAAAAACCAGTGATCATCAAAGAAGATGACTTAATTGTAAATTTCGTCACTTCGATCATAGTTCAGAGATGAACTTGGTAATTATTCTTCTGAGTCTATCTTATATGAAAAAAAAACAAAAAACAAAAACAAAGAAAAAGTTCCTTTGTGTTCACCTTGGTTGAAGAAGTCTTCTGAGGTGAATGCTGAGTCCTGTCCTCACCAGGACTTAATCCCACTGCAGTGCTCGTTCTTGGAGTTGGACGAGAACTAGAAAATACCAACCAGTCACCATTACTCAGTTTTTAGAAACTTTCACGTGTTAACTATTATCTGGAGAGAAAAAAAAAAAAAAAAAAAAAAACACCTCACGAGGAAAAAAAAAAAAAAAAAATCAAGATTCTAGGTGATCTCATATATTTAAATTCTAATTTGTGTTTATCTGACACTTTTGTAAATGTCTTTAAAGCAATTTCCTAGCTAATTTATTATCTCTTATTTATACAATCTATGTTATATATCATAGTTTCTATTTTAACTAGAAATCTTAAAACACTGATTTTATTATTTTGTAGATGTCTGCTCATACCAGGATTGTAGAATATCTGATGTATTTTATTATGTCAAAGTATGGAAAATATTTACAATTTTATTTCAGAATGTTTTAAACGGCAAATGATCTTGGTATCTATTTAAGAAACAAGTTATAATCTGCATCTATTTTTAATGACTCCTCCTACACTTAAAAATGGTTGGTCATACTCTGTGGGTCACTCTATTATACCTGGGTCTCTGATTTGCAGTTTTTCCTATTTTAAGAAATTTTTGGGGTGCTTGGGTGGCTCAGTGGGTTGAGCCTCTGCCTTCGGCTCAGGTCATGATCTCAGAGTCCTGGGATCAAGCCCCGCATCAGGCTCTCTGTTTGGCAGGGAGCCTGCTTCCCCCTTTCTCTCTGCCCGCCTCTCTGCCTACTTGTAATCTCTCTCTATCTCTCTCTCTCTCTCTCTCTCTCTCTCTCTCTCTCGCGCTGTCAAATAAATAAATAAATCTTAAAAAAAAAAAAAAAAGTTTCCACTCAGATAATTAGGGTATTTTTCAACAAGTTCCTTCAAATTCCCAAACATCAGGATTCTCACCTCTTTCACTTATCTATTTATTCCTAGAACCAATCTTTATTTAATTCACAAAATACGCCAAAGATTATACAAAGTTTTTAAAAACTAACTTTAAAATGCCTAGAATGGGGGTGCCTGGGTGGTTCAGTGGGTTCAAGCCTCTGCCTTCGGCTCAGGTCATGATCCCAGGATCCTGGGATCAAGCCCCGCATCAGGCTCTCTGCTCAATGGGGAGCCTGCTTCCTCCTCTTTCTGCCTATCTCTCTGCCTACTTGTGATCTCTGTCAAATAAATAAATAAAATCTTTAAAAATAATGATTAAAAAAAATTAAAATAAAATGCCTAGAATGTATATAGATAAAAGTTAACATATTTTATAGTTAAATAAGGTAAAACAAGTCAGGAAACCTTAGTTTATTGTTATAACCCCTATGTCATTAAATAAAACTCTAAGACTAAAACCATAAATACAAAACTTAAGACATACTACTAAAATTTTAAATGTATTTTTCTTAATCACATTAAAATACTATTCTGATATTTAAGTATTTGATGATTACATTATTAGGTGAACATTATTTATGCCTCCATATAAAATACTTAAAAAAAAAAAAAAAACTGTTCTTTCCTGTAGGTCTTTATCCAATAAAGAAGAGATTGCTAAAATTTCAAATTCAACTATTTGAAGGGAAAGTACAAAATGAAGAGGTTTTAATCCTTATGAATAGGAAAAATGGGTGGTGCTGTTAAAAAACTTTTAAAAATGCACAGCCAAGTCAACATTCCAATTGTCAGCACTTAACAGTAACTTTGAAAGCAGAGAGTGAAACTGGAATCTGGCATTCACATCCCTGTCCTGTATCTCTGCACAACACAGCTTGCCACCAGGACAAGAGATGCTTTGGGAAGACCCCACTGTCACCTCCCATGGATTCCTGTCCATGGGAGGAGCTCTGTCATCTTACCTACCTGAGAAGAAACATGGACTCATTCGGTTGACCTCCAACAGTACTTTTAGGCCGCAACTCGGCTGGATTTTCTGTGGCAGGAAAGATAAACATTATCCATAAAGGACCAAAAATATTATGAGCAGAGCAGGATGCAGACAGAAACTTAAAGAGAATGGTAACAAAAACTAGAAACCCTTAAAAAGTATCATCAGTGACACGAACATGCTCTAGTGAGAGCTCACCTAGTCTGAAAGAGTGACTTAATCGCTGACCGCTCTTCTCCCCCTTGGCTTGTCCGCTCGGAGGCTTCAAAAACTCCTTGCGATCTTGTGTCCCAGAAAGCTCCATCACTTTCCTGCTGTTCAACAGGAGAAAGGCAACACGATTAAATTTACTTTTGAGCTTTCTAGCATTTTCTGTGTAGAACAAGAGATGGGAAAAGATCATTAAATTACAGGTAACATCTGGCAAAGCCATGGGGTTGGAAAGTATGGTCACAGAGTGGCTAAAATGAGCACTTACAATACCAAAGGCATTGTATGGAGTCTATAAACCTTATCTCTGAAAAATAAATACAGCACGCAGACTGTAGAAAGAAACCAGAACTCAAAGTACCAATAAACCCACAGTCAGTTTCCCTTTTACCCTTCCAGTATGGCCTGGCCTAGACTCTAAGGCAATGAGTACAGACAAGAGGAGCCCTCAAGAGAATCTTCCTAGTTCTGTTCTACAGAACAGGAAAAGGGACCTCTAAGGGGAAATTCCCTGGTTTGTTTTGGTTTTTTCGATTTTTTTTTTTCTTTTTCCATTTTATTCTGTTCCAGCCTCCAGGTAATCCTGCAGCAGCTAGCTGGGAAAGTAGCAGCTTCTAGCTGGTGCCTAAAACTGAGGGAGGGGCATCTTCTCTAATCAGATAGCTAGGATCCCAAGAACATGAAACAAATCCCTGTTGCTCTGTTCTTTCTTTCTCCTGTCTTGCTGTCCTCCTGCCACTTGGCCCCAAACACCTGCAGCAAAACATAAAAATTATAACATAGCATGACTAAGTAGGGTTTATTGTGGGATTATAAGGCTGGCTCAATATTTGAAAACCGATGTATGTAAGAGTCCATAATCAGAGTCTCAAGAAGAAAATGCATATGATCTTCATCAACTGATACAAAAAGGCATTTGACAAAAACTGAATGTTCATTCAAACTAAAAAGAGCAGCTACACAAACCTCCAGCTCAACGTACTTAATGGTGAAAGGCTGAAGGCTTTCATCCCAGAGGCAGAAACCAGGCAAAGATGTTCACTTTCATCACTATTGATTCAACATCTTACAGGAAAGAAAAAAAAGGCTCAGCAAGGGCAATAAGGCAAGAAAAGAAATCAAAAGCACAGAGATTAAAAGGGAAGATGACAAACTAAGGGCAGAGGTGTTCTGTAACTTGCTGATGCAGGAGGACCAAGACCAGGGCCCCGCTTTCTGGAGTTCCCCCAGAGCCGAACACAATGGGGAGAGTACGGTTAAATCTCACTGGATCGGAGAAACCCAAGTTAGGGAGAGACCTTGTTAAAATTCAGTGTTCTCCATCCAATACACTGAATTTGCCAAGATGAAAATCAAGAATCAGACAACCATTCACCACTGAATAAGTGGAGAGGGAGGAAAGCTAATTAGCAGAACTTTACTTGACCACTTCTCACCTGGTTCTTAATAAAATTACTTGTGTAAGTGTCCTGGGCTAAGAAGATTTTATAATAAAAATGAGGTATCTCAGTCAGGCTCAGACAGGACCTAGGTTATGCTGTGGTAACCATACAACCCACAAATCCCAGTGGCTTGAGTCTCCTAACTTTGTCTCACTCATGCACACAGCCATTGAAGGCTGGCAGGGGAGCAACACTAATCACAGTCACTGAAGACTCAGCCTGACAGCAACCCCATTTGGACATTTTCATCCCAGTTACCTCATCAGCAGGAAGAAATGTGTCAGATCTCACACTGGCTCACAAGGTTTCTATGCAGAACACACATTGCTTCTGCTCACGTTTCATTAGCCTAAGCCAGTCCCAGGACCACACCTAACTCAAAAGGGGGAAAGGAAATCCTACTACGCGCCTGCAAGGGGGAACGTGAGTTACAGTTGGTGGCCAGAGCTAATGACCAACATACTAAATCACTGACTGGATAATAAACAACTAATGAGAAAATGAACAAAGTTGAGAACACAATGTCATGATTAAATTCTTTAGCAAAACTTAAAAGATTTTCTCCTAGCAAGCAGAGAAATTCAGGTCATTGACGCTGCATTGATAGAACAGTAATCAGTAAGATCATTTAATAACCATGCCCCCACACAAAGATAAGCTTATATAACTACCTGATGTTGGAATCCTCAATGCTTGATTCCTGATCTTTCCTAGTGAAGGCATCCTTCCAAAATGAATGCTGCAGTAGGTCTGCCCAAGTTAATCTTTATAAAACAAAAATGTTAAAATTCTATTTTAACATCATCTACCATCCACAATTCCCAAGTCATGTCCCAACTACATCTACCAGAATTTATGATTTATAAATTTCTCTCTATAAATGTACCTCAGCAATTCTTTAATTGTTTTTAAGGTTTTATTTATTTGAAAGGCAGAGGACAAGAGAGCAAGCATATGACCAGAGGGGATGAGGGAGAGAGTCTTAAGCAGACTCCCCGCTGAGCGTGGAGCCTGACTCAGGGCCCAATTGCACCACCCTGAGATCATGACCTGAGCAAAAACCAAGAGTCAGACATGAACCGACTGAGCCACCCAGGTGCCCCTAGTTTCATTTTAGTATATAATTAATCTCTTAGTGAAACACAAAAAAATAATTCAGAACCTTAAATGGTATAGAAGGAAAGAGTCTGACAATTAAGTATTAGAAGTTTCAGGGCTCATATTCCACGGAGCCTGATGAAAACATTTTGGTTCTCAAAAACATTCTATGAATGGAATCTAAAATTAGCTTAAAATTTTAAACTAAATATATCCAACATTATCAATCTATAATTCTGTCATCCTTTATTCTATATACCCTACCTGTTTCACACATTTCATTTTGGGAACTTCTTTTAAAACTGCATTCAGAAATAAAGAAGAAAATTAACCTCATAATTTTACACAGTCACACTTCTGTGTAGGAGCCAAAATGTTATCTAGCTAGTTTACCCATATTAGAATGACTTCAGACCATAACTAAAAACCAGACTCACTTTCAAAGCATTACTTTTTACAACTAATAAAGCATGCTTCTGGTTATAATCATCAGACTAGGAATGGTTAAGCCTAAGTGAAATTTCAAAATGAAAGAGAAAAATATGATTATGAAATAAAAACACTTTAGGGCGCCTGGGTGGCTCAGTCAGGTAAGCATCCGACTCTGATTTCAGCTCAGGTCTTGATCTCAGGGTCATGAGTTCAAGCCCTGAGTTGGGCTCCACACTGGGCATGGAGCCTACTTAAAGGAAAATATAATAAAACCTACCTAGGTCAAAATTAAAACGTGATTAACAAAAGGAACCTGCAATTACATACAATATCCCTTTTGTACAAAGGGCTCTTAAAACTCACTAGCAGAAATTTTAAAATGCCAATAAAGTGAAATTTCTTTCTTTTTTATCTGGCAGCTTAGCAAATATAAGGTCAACAAAGTCTATTGAAGGTTAACACTGGGAGGGTTACTAAACCAGCACACATCCCAAGAATGTAGCAAGGGCATCAAACTGTTTCATGTTCTTAGCCTCTGGCCACCAACCCCACCATCAGAAATCTCTCCAAAGCTGCTAACTGCCTAAGTGAACAACAACAATTACACAAAAGGATTTCTACTGTCGCAGCCCATGGAATATTCTAAATCAAGAAACAATTTAAATCTTTACTATGCTTAAGGTTATCACATGTACATTCTGCAGCCATGTAGAAGAACTTAGTGGACATAGAGAAAGAACTAGGTTACAGAGTGGTACCATTTATGCAACAAAGTATACAAGGATATAAACATGTGGAAATGTGAATACACCATCCTAAATTAAGTATATTTGTATCCTATCAAAAGGTGTCTGGAAGATCACAGCAAAATAACAGCAATCCTAAAAGCATCCATTTAAGCACAAGGTATGCTTACACAAGAATTAGCAGCTCCTTCTGTAGTTTTTCACTTATACTTAGGAAAACTAGAGACTGAATTATTTTACATGCTACACTAAACTGATTTCATTTTACACCCTGAAGCAGAGACCCCCAAATACTTGCCTAAACCACCCCCCCAGTTACCTAGTGGCAGAATCTGAAGTAGAAACCAGTTGCTCTTGTCTGCCAACCCAGGGAGACCCCCACCAGACTTCCCACCTCCCTTCCACCCTCCCCCACCCCTTGCCACAGAGAATTCTAACTTTCTACCATTAATGTAACCTGGAAAACTCACGCTGTGCCTATTATCCTCGCACTTGATACCCTCGTTATGACAGTATCATCAGAAAAACCTATCACATTAAAATACCACTTAGTAGTTATAACATTAACTATCTTGACAGCGTCATCCTTCGTTCAATAGTATATGACAGTTTTACCCTGAAATCCACAATGGGAAGAAACGCCCTCTTGGATCTAGGAGTTATAAGAAAATCCGTCAACCTACTATACAACTATTTATTAAAGGAGAAATGGACTTCAAAAACTTCCTCAGGATTAAAAACCCCTGCAAACAAAGAGCCAAACCAAGAAACAGACTCTTAACTAAAGAGAACAAACTGCTGGCTACCAGAGGAGAGGAAGGCGGGAGGATGGGTGAGTAAGTGACAGGGATAAAGGAGGGCCTCCGCTGTGATGAGCCCAGGATGATGTATGGAACTGTTGAATCCCTATACGGTACACCTAAAACTAATATTACACTATGTGTTAGGGACTCCTGGGCAGCTCAGTAGGTTAAGTTGCTGACTCTTGATTTCAGCTCAGGTCATGATCTCAGGGTCACGGGTCAAGCTGCATGTAGGACTTCCCACTCTGCAGGGAGTCCGTTTCTCCCTCTCCCTCTGCCCCTCCCTTCACTCATCCTCTCTCACTTTCTCTAAAATAAATAAATCTTTAGTATTACACTGTATGTTAACTGGAATTAAAAACTATAAAACCCCTGCAAACAGAAAAAATAAACACTCAAAAAAAAAGAAAAAGAAATCTGAGTTTATGTTGAGTAATTTGAATAGCTCTCTGTATATAACAGTACTATTTTAGAAGTATGTGAAAGGAGAAAAAGATTCCTCTTCTTCATATTAAAATACTACCCACACATACCTCTTCTGAGGATCCTTTTGAAGTAAACCATCAAGCAAATTAATAAAATCTGAAGAAGCTTTAGGACGAGAAGGATCTATACACAAATTCCCAAACAGAAAAACAAGTGGTAAGGATATGAATACATACTCTGCAAAAACATTTAGAGTAACAGTACTCTAAGCACATATCATTTTTAAGAGAACACTGAACCCATTACTAACAATTACAGCCTCCATTTAATGGGGGTGAGGTGTGGGCATAAAAAGAAATGTGTTTTCCTAGAACACAAAAAACATGAATCTGAAAAACTAAGTCTTGACTTCATTTTCTCTTTATTGCATGAAGCCCAGGAAGAACCACAAGCCTGGCATACTCATATCCTTGTCTTTAACTTTTAATTATGCCTCATTTTCTGAGGCATTCTTAATTTGACCAACGTGGCTTCACAATGCATAATAAAAATATTTGCAATCCCTCTTTTCTCCTTCTCCCTATTCTAAAGACTTTTTTAACAGGAAAATAATAGATAGCACAATATGATGATATTGGCCAATTCCAGTATTCTCCAACTATTAGTTCTTTTTAAATTAGATTATACCACAACCACATTACCAGTCTCTGGTTACAAATGGCCATGAAGACAATGGACAAACACATCAAACAGAGGGTGTTATTGGGCACTATGGCCACAGTCACAGGAAGATCGCTAAATAAGCCTGAGCCACCAGACCTTTGACACCCGCATTTTCAGATTTCTCTTCCCTGCATAAAAATCCTTAACTTACAGGACAAACCCATAATCAATACTGTCAGTATTAAAAACAAAACAAAAATCAGAAATCATCATTACAGGAGATAGGTTTTATAGAAACCAGTCATTCTTAATATAAAAGTTAAAAGAAAAACAAATGCAGTTTTGCTCTTTTTAGTAAGTACAGACTATTTTCAAAATAAGGTTTTGAGGGCTTTTTTCTCCTTAGGATGGCTCTTGAAATCCTAAAAGAATTCTGTATTCCCAGTTCCATAGATTAGTTCTCTAAGTTTTTTCTTCTAAAAATGTACATTTTTTTATAAAGTCCTGTTTTCACATGTGTGTCTTGAAACTCCTTTTATGAGCACGGCACTTTCACACACACCAAAGTGCTTTACTTTGTATGTTCGGGGGTTTTTTTCCTTTTCTTGCTTTAAAATTGTTAGTGGTAGATTTTTATGTTAATCAAAATTCACATGATAAAAGTTCCAATACTTTTAAAATACTAAAACTATATCTAGTTTTAAAAAAGACTAAAAACACGTCAGGGACATTCTGATTCACTGAGATAGAGAAGGACTAACAAATGCCTGGCTTGTCCTTATTTGAATATTAAACAGAAATAACTACATGGATCATAAGCACAACGTAAGTAAATGATACATACACAAGAAAGAAAAACACAGAAGGTTGGGTTTTTAAAATCTTTAATCAGACTTCTGTTGATAAAGAGCACAAAATAATTTGTGCTTTTAAATGAGGGAATCTATTAGTAGTACTTTGGTCTTCATTTTAGTGTCTTAAAAAGAAAAAAAACAAAAGGAATGCTAACATTTCTAAAAATATTAATCTGGATCTATAAAATGTAAATTTGAGGGTTAGTCCTTTATTACAAAAATAAAAAATAAATAAATCTTACCTTTTGGAATAGGTGGCAAAGGATCCTCATAAAAAATCTTTTCAACTAATTCTGAAAAAGTTTCTGAGAAGAATGGAGGTTTTCCTGAAACCATAAGAAAAACTGCAAAATTAGACAATACTTTGCTATCACTAATAATTCTAAATAAATCTCAACTACAGATAGTTTACGATTATATAATTGAGAGGAAAAAATATAGAGCAAGAACTACTTACTGAATGCTTAGTACAGACCAGGCACACTGTATATTTTTATATTTCTCTAATTCAAAGCCTATCAGCCTAACAAATATGCTGATGCATTTATGGACCATCGCCCCAATCACAGGGCTGCATGGGCCACTGGACATATCTGACTAATTCACAGGCACGAGGTACCTTACAACTTCTAATAATCTATAATAATCTAATAATCTAATCAGTAGGCACATTTTTCCAAATGATTATCATGAAAAACACCTATACATCAGAAGTTTCTTGACCTATTATGTTAAAGGTTCCAGACATATGCGTAGACACCAAGAATACAGGAGGAATACAGAGAAAAGCAAGCTAAAACCAGTTATATAAAAATTTGGTGGAGGGGCACCTGGGTGGCTCAGTGGGTTAAAGCCTCTCCCTTCGGCTCAGGTCATGATCCCAGTGTCCTAGGATAGAGCCCTGCACCGGGCTCTCTCCTCAGCGGGGAGCCTGCTTCCTCTTCTCTCTCTGCCTGCCCCTCTGCCTACTTGTGATCTCTCTGTCAAATATCAAAATAAAAAATAAAAAATAAAAAATCTTTAAAAAAAAATTTGGTGGGATGCCTGAGTGGCTCAGTGGGTTAAGCCACTGCCTTCGGCTCAGGTCATGATCCTAGGGTCCTGGGATCGAGTCCCGAATTGGACTCCTGGCTCGGCAGGGAGCCTGCTTCTCTCTCTGCCTCTGCCTGCCTCTTTGGCTCCTTGTGCACTCTGACAAATAAATAAATAAAATCTTTAAAAAAAAATTTTTTTTTTTTTTTGAAAAGCCAGGTTTTTTTCCCCATCTTCCAGGTAAAATTGCTGCAAACTACAGACTTCATCCTTTTTTGTGTGCCCAGCTCGGATTTTAAAATGAACCAGAAAGTAATCACCTGAAAACATTTCATAAAGCAGGCAGCCCAAAGACCAGAGGTCACTGGTGATGGAGAAGTCAGCACCCCTTAAAATTTCTGGTGCTGTATATGTAAGAGATCCTAGAAGTATGAAAACAACTTTGTTAGGCATTTGTATCAATCCCCAAAACAAATCTACCTCCCTAGGCCTTTTTGTGTATTCCACATTTTTTAATGGTTTCTAATTTTAAGGTTTCATTTACAAAGATACATAAGAACACAAAGAGGTTTCGAAAACCCACTTGAGTTAGAGGTGTGGCACAATTATCAGTATATTCTTTTTTTTTTTAAGGTAACAATTTAAATAATCAAAAGAACCTTTGATTATAATATTTTCATTAGAACAGGCTAAATTATATAGCAGTAACAGCCCAAATTCCCACTGGCTTACCACAAAGGTTTATTTATTACTCCCAACTACACGTCCACCACAGGTCAGCCCAGGGGCCCTGACCCTCAGAATCACTCCAAGAGCCAGGGTGAGAGAGAGACACCATCTCAACACAGGCTTCCATCATCGCCAAGACAGGGGAAAGAACATGGCAAACTGCACACTGGCTCTGAAAATGCCCACCTCAGAGTAACTCCCATCACTTCTGCTCACACTTCCTAAACTTTGGCAGGGAGAAGATGCAATCCAGGGGAACAGGCAATGTTTAGTGAGGAACACTAAGGTGTGCCACATAGACTTTATACAAGTTTAATATTACAAAGAAGTGGGGCGTCTGAGTGGCTCAGTGGATTAAAGCCTCTGCCTTCAGCTCAGGTCATGATCCCAGGGTCCTGGGATCGAGCCCCGCATCGGGCTTTCTGCTCAATGAGGAGTCTGCTTCTCCCCTCCTCTCTGCCTGCCTCTCTGCCTACTTGTGATCTCTGTCAAATAAATAAAATCTTAAAAAAGAAAAATTACAAAGTAGCATTGAGTTAGCAAGTTCCCTTATTTACTGATGAGAAACTGAAGCCTAGAGGGTTCCCTAACATCTCCTAAGTCACACAGTTGAGGGGTGACAGAACACCCACCAGAATTCCACCGAAAACCCGCCCATCTTCCAATGAGAAAGTTCTTTCCATGAAGTGAGTCATCACCACTCACTGGAAAAATAAAATTCCACTAAGGTAAATCTTCCAGCAAACAGTATCCCCAGGGCCCATTACAGCCAGGGCAGCAGTCTCAAGTGGCCTCAGTGTTTAAAGCTCTCCTAGGTGACATTTTTGCTATGCCATCACATTTCATCCACACATTCACTCACACAGCACACACTTGTGGAAGGCCTATTTGCCCTTACTATGCCAGGTCCTGAAAAAGCAAGCATAAATAAGACCCCCAAGATGCCCAGGCACCCTGCCCAACACTTAATAGGCACATCATTAGTAGGTGTTGAAGGTTAATGTCAGTCTTCCCCGATTAGAACGCTAGTTTGGTTCGGCCTGGGGGTTTTGCCTGTTTGTTCACATCCGTATTTCCAGTGTCTAGGACAGGTCTAAATTTCTGTTGATTTATGCACTTTCTTCTTCCCTCAACATTAATAAACATACTAATGAACAAATGAAGTCCCTACCAACATAACTGCATGGGAAGAAAATGATTACGTGTGTTAAGTACGATAACAGATTTGCACATGGAACATTACAAAAGAGGGGCGCCTGGTGGCTCTGTCAGTTAAGCTCCAACTCTAGATTTTGGCTCATGTCATGATCTCAGGGTTGTGAGACTGAGTTCCACATCAGCTCCGCACTTGGCATGGAGTCTGCTTGGATTCTCTCTCTCCCTCTCCTTCTGCCCTTCCTGCCCCCAGCTCCACTCGCACACTCCCCTCTCTAAAAACAGAGTATTACAAAAGGTATCACTTCACCATCTCCCCTCAAGTACAACAACTCTTAACACTCCAGGCCCCATCTCACTGGCAAAACCATGTCCCAAAAATGCACCCTAACAATCTCCCTTAATTTCAGAGTATCAGCTACTCATCAATGCAGAAAAAATATCTACTGAGCCTATAGTGTGTGCCAGGCACTGTTCTAAGTACTTAGGATACAGAAGAAAGCAGGACAAAATGGCCATCCCCATGTTCAATGAGTGGTGACATAGAAAACCAAGGATAGAATACAAGCTTTGTTAGAGATTCCCTGTACTTTACACAGTATTGGACCTATGCGAAAACCTTTGGGCTATGGACAAAGCCATCCCCATACCCAGATTTCTACTGTTATTTTCAATATATTAACAAAGTTGACATTATCTCCTAAACACATGACTTGGGCAGTGTTCTGATCTGTAAGCTCTCCACATACCTTTGGCTCTACTTTTTACAGTTTTCTTCAGTACATTTTCCCCACTATCACCTCCGCCTTCTTCTGCTGCCACCAAAGCAAAGAACTCTTCCAAATTTTCACCTTCTACTTTGGCCAAGCAAAAATTACTAAACTTCAATGTGCCAGGCCCTTCCAAGAGTATCTATGAAGACGAGAAAATAAAGATGTTCAGAAACCAGTCCCATTTGCACTCCCCTTCAGTCCCTCTTCAAATCCCACTGAAGATCTTGGAGCACTGGCCTTCTTGCTTCATCCTACTCAAAAAATTAAAGGCATATAAATTTTTAAAAGTGGCTAAAGAAAAAAAAATGCAATATTTTAATAGGATCAAATATTAAACTGCCCATGCTCAGATGTATACAATAAACACATCATAACCACAGAGGGAAACCACATGCCTTTGGGAAAGATAAAGAACAATGTATACGGAACAATTCATCCTCGACAATCCTCCATGACAGCTGTAGGAGGATTTGAAAACCTACTTCTCCAAGGTGGTGTTTACTCACAGGCTCAAAACTAGCATTTTGAAGTTAGAGGTCTAGCCCTAGGTCCACCATTCCAGTTCAGACTGGAGAATTTACTTAATCTAACTCTCAGTCTCCTCACCTGTAATTATATTCTCATATGGAGGGCCTACAATAATAACGTTTAACAATATTCAACTTTGTATTTCATTATGTACACCTTCACAAAGCAGCAACTCAAACCAGTAATAAGTACAATCCCTAAGAATATGTACTTATAAATAATAGATGCCATTGATTGAAAACACCAGCAAGTGTCCTAGAAGCTTTACCTAAATATAGTATGGAATCCATCCCCAGATCACAGACAAGGAAGCCAATGCAGAGAGAAAAGGAAACTTGCCCAGGGTCACACAACTTCTAAATGTCAGTGTCACCTATGATTCTGGAACTAAACAGGTTTCATGCCTCTACCACACTGAAGCACATTTAGTTATGGGTCATTAATTTTTACCAACGAAGAAGCTTTTGACCCATAATGTCACTAATCAAATAACAAAGCCAAAAAGGTCATTATCAAGCTAAAATAATGGCTCATAATCATATATCATAATTTAAGAGCTTAGCATCTTAGTTTATAGATACTGAGCTCATCATTCACAATATACCTTACCAGCAGTAACATTCACTCAAAGGACTCAGAGGAGAGTTCCCATTCTAAAAGGTAACTCAAGGGGCGCCTGGGTGGCTCAGTGGGTTAAAGCCTCTGCCTTCAGCTCGGTTCATGATCCCGGGGTCCTGGGATTGAGCCCCATATCGGGCTCTCTGCTTGGTGGGGAGCCTGCTCCCCCCACCCCCGCCTGCCTCTCAGCCTACCTGTGAGCTCTGTCAAATAAATAAAATCTTAAAAAAA
This sequence comes from Enhydra lutris kenyoni, assembly GCF_002288905.1. Classification (NCBI taxonomy): domain Eukaryota; kingdom Metazoa; phylum Chordata; class Mammalia; order Carnivora; family Mustelidae; genus Enhydra; species Enhydra lutris. The sequence goes on from NW_019154150.1 coordinate 14,652,821, forward strand.
TAAATAAATAAATAAATAAAAGCTACTTCGATAGGTAACTAAAATATGGCACCATGTTTTTAATTTAAAAAAATATTAATTCAAGGGGCTCCTGGGTGGCTCAGTCAGTTGGGCTTCAACTCTTTGTTTTGTCTTGGGTCGTGATCCCAGGTAAGGGGGATTGGCTCCACACTCAGCACGGAGTCGGCTGGACGTTCTCTCTCCCTTTCCCTCTGCCCCTTCTTTTAAGATTTTACTTATTTTTTTAATTTATTTTTTATATATATATATATATATTTTTTTAAGATTTTATTTATTTGGCAGACAGAGATCACAAGTAGGCAGAGAAGCAGGCAGAGAGAGAGAGAGAGAGGGAAGCAGACTCCCTGCTGAGCAGAGAGCCCGATGTGGGGCTCCATCCCAGGACCATGGGATCATGACCCGAGCCAAAGGCAGAGGCTTTAACCCACTGAGCCACCCAGGCACCCCATCCCTCTGCCCCTTCTTGATAGCACTCACTCTAGCTCTAAAATAAATAAAACCTTTAAAAGAAAAAAATTAACTCAATTTCAAGATGGTCTGTATTTTACCTAGATTTTATCTAAAAATAAAAACACCTCTGAGAAAGCACTATAACTTAAGACAGTACGAGTAAGGAAACGAAAACTTTCATAAATTACCTTGCCAGGAGAAAGGTCACAAAAGAGAATGCCAAGTTGATGAAGATGATGTAATCCAGTAATGAGGCCAACCCCAAATTCTCTTACAACATCTTCTGGTAGGTTTTCATCCTGAGCAATAACCATTTCTAAGGAACCACCTGCAAATTGATTAAAAATCACCCATTTTAACCCACCAACAAAACACAGTGCCTCCAGGAGCTCCCATGATGGGAGAGGATACTGAGCCTTAAAAAAATAAAAATCAGGACACATGGACAGCCTGGCAGGGGAAATGCACATATGAATGAACACAGTGATCCAAGCACTGAAGAGGAATTTGTGTCCGCACTCCAGAGCCAGCTTCCAGAGACTTACTGCTCAGGATGGGAAACTCATCAGTAAGCAAGCAGGAGGGATGCAGGGAGTATCCTTCTGGTGTTATGATTTCTAACTCATCCCTCAGGAATTGAACAGCTACAAAAATTAGTGGTAAATATTAATTCAAATTGTGCATTTAAAACACATCATGCAAAGTATAGCCACATTTACTCCTATACAAAGTTAACCATTTTCTACAAAGTCTGCATGGCAGAAAAAGGACTTTCCTTAACAGAAAATCAAAACCCTTAGAGTACATCACTGAGGAAATAAACCAAAAGCAGACACATTGTGAATTCTATTTCTATACTCTACCAAGGTCCTGTTCACATTTCTACCATCTAAGTGCCAGGAACATGCTTTTTTTTTTTAAGTATCAAGGTTCCAACAGGAGCCAAGTTCAGAGGAATATATATAACCCTGCACATAATGTTCTCTCCCCAGAGCACTCTTTTCTTTGTGACGATTGTATATCCCAGGCAGCTAGCCTAACTTGGGCTCAAATAAAACTCTTCTCCTTTCTCTTAAGAAAAACAGAAAAAAAGAGAAGAAGAGAAAAAAGTAGAGACAAGGAGAGGAGAGAAGAAAAAAGAAGAGACGAGGAGAGGAGAGGAGGAAAGAAAAAAGAAGAGACGAGGAGAGGAGAGGAGAGAAGAAAAAAGAAGAGACGAGGAGAGAAGAAAAAAGAAGAGACGAGGAGAGGAGAGGAGAGGAGGGGAGGGAAGAAAAAAGAAGAGACGAGAGGAGGAAAGAAAAAAGAAGAGACAAGGAGAGGAGGAAAGAAAAAAGAAGAGACGAGGAGAGGAAAGGAGAGACGAGGAGAGGAGGGAAGAAAAAAGAAGAGACGAGGAGAGGAGAGGACAGGAGAGGAGGAAAGAAAAAAGAAGAGACGAGGAGAGGAGGAAAGAA
>NW_019154150.1:14654848-14791990 GCF_002288905.1 Enhydra lutris kenyoni
AAAGAAGAGACGAGGAGAGGAGGAAAGAAAAAAGAAGAGACGAGGAGAGGAGAGGAGGAAAGAAAAAAGAAGAGACGAGGAGAGGAGAGGAGGAAAGAAAAAAGAAGAGACGAGGAGAGGAGAGGAGGAAAGAAAAAAGAAGAGACGAGGAGAGGAGAGAAGAAAAAAAGAGACGAGGAGAGGAGAGGAGAGGAGAGAAGAAAAAAGAGACGAGGAGAGGAGCGAAAAGAAGAGGAGCCGAGAGGAGAGGAGCCGAGAGGAGAGGGGCCGAGAGGAGAGGGGCCGAGAGGAGAGGGGCCGAGAGGAGAGGGGCCGAGAGGAGAGGGGCCGAGAGGAGAGGGGCGAAAAGAAGAGGGGCCGAGAGGAGAGGAGCGAAAAGAAGAGGGGCCGAGAGGAGAGGAGCGAAGAGAAGAGGGGCCGAGAGGAGAGGAGCGAAAAGAAGAGGGGCCGAGAGGAGAGGAGCGAAAAGAAGAGCGGAGAGAAGAAAAAAGAAAAGAGGAGGGAGGGGGCGGACGGAGGAGGGGGCGGACGGAGGAGGGGGCGGACGGAGGAAAGTCTTGGGGAGGAGGGGGGGAGGAGGAGGGGGCGGACGGAGAAAAGTCTTGGGGAGGAGGGGGGGAGGAGGAGGGGGGAAGGGGGTAGGGGGGAGAAAAAAAGTCCTGGGACACCTGATGGCATTGGACTCTTGATTTCAGATCAGGTCATGATCCCAGGGTCATGAGATTAAGCCTGGTCAGGCTCTGTGTTGGGCATGGAGTCGTCTTAAGATTCTCTCCCTTTCTCCCTCTGCCCCACCCCCACCGCCTGGGCCTGCACACACTCTTGGGGGAAAAAAAAAGCCTTAGATGTTATCTGAAAGTTCAGTCAGAACACTAGGAAGGTAGATTTTTTGAAGCTGATTTTTGTTTCAGTGGGTGAGGAACCACTCCATACACAGGCATAAAGTAGTAAAGCTATGAAGATGGTCCGGGAGCAGAAATAACAGCTGAAGCAAGAAGGAACACAGGGAAAGTCCCCTGATCACCTCAACAGTGTTTTCAACTGTGCAAGCAATTAAACCATAGTCCTTTCCTATTATTTTGGAAAAAATAAAACGTAAGAATTATTCCAAATAACCTCTTTCATGATTCAGTTTTATAAATTTGAATTGCCAATATAATGGGTAAGACCCATAAAACTAGAAATTCTATCTTAATATTTAGTGATCCTTTATTATCAATGTATAAACAGAAGTATGCTAACAGTGGTACTTTTTCCCTGAAGACACTGAAACTAAAAGCCCAGAGAAAATCAATATAGTCAGTCAGTTTTCTCCCTACATACAGTCACAGAAAGTTGTATAAAGCAAGAGCTATAACAAGTTATCTCTAATCCTTGTTAGGTGGTAGTATTTGTTGGTTCATCTTTTACTTATTCACATTCCTTAAGTTTTTATAAACAGCAAATATTCTCTTCACAAACAAAAAGATGATCACTTTATAAACTAATGAGCTAACTAATAGCTACTTGAACTAAAACACTTGGTTTTTATTGAATAAGAAAACTTGCTTGATAAGTTCATCACTAAAAAATATTTCTAAACTTTTATATAGGCGATTTAGTAATATTTTATACCAAAATAAAGTTAAGCCCAAATTGAATTTTACGGTCTCCCTCTCAGCAGACATCTTTGCTCTTTATTCGCCCCTAGTAACCAAACATACGTGCAAGTGAACACAATCAATAGTATCAAGTGCTTCTGTTTGCAAAGAAAAGGAAAATAACAAAACCTACATGTTTTTTCAAAATTACCTGAGGTGGAAATATTTGTAGCACTTCCTACACACACTTACCTGTGCAGAGTTCCACCACTAGCCAGAGATGATTGCTGGTTTCATACCATTCATGAAAAGTTACAATGTTTTTGTGTTTAATTTCATGGGTGAGACGGACCTATAAAAATACAGCATTCAGAAACACAAAAAAAAGAAAATGCTTAATTTTCTCATATTAATCCTCACACCTGTTAAGAAACACCTAAATACACAATTGGGAAGTGGGTAACAAAATAGCAGAATTTGGTGGAATCAGACAAACATTAAAATGATGGCTCTGAAGGCTGGTGATGTGGGAAAATGCTAATTTAATGTATAGTCTTAAAAAAAAAAAACTTATGCAATACAGTTTGTGTATTTACGTAAACACAACATTGCAAAAGAAATGTTCATAGGAAAAGGACCGAAAATAATACGTCAAAATAGCTGTTATAAGTAGAACTGCTGGTAATTTCTTCTACTTTTTTCTATTTTCTACATTAAGTACACACTATTTTATAATTAGTAAAGAAATAATTTTCAAGGAAGAAAAACACCTTTACTAAGTAACAATAACCTCAAGGCTCAATAACACAATAGTTAAATTATATAGCAAGTGAAAAATTATTAGCCCAACTTCAAAATGTTTAATTTTATATCGTAAAAAAATGACAGCATAATAATTTAAGTGAAAAAGGCAAGAAACAAAATTATGCATTATCAGGATTCAAAAAATTTTTTTAAACTCATAGTAAACAACACTAGAACCAACCAACCAAAACAAAACGGACTACTTCAGGTGACAGCACAATGCAGCCCTTTCTTTTCCCCACCTCTTCTACCCATTCTTCTAGATTTGTCCAAGTTTTCTATAATAATGATACATTACTTTTAAAATATTTAAAAGAATCCTTAAAGGATTCTACAATTTTATTCTTAAAAATATCCTTAGTGGGGACGCCTGGGTGGCTCAGTGGGTTAAGCCTCCACCTTTCGCTCAGGTCATGATCCCAGAGTCCTGGGATCCAGCCCCGTATCAGGCTCTCTGCTCAGCAGGGAGCCTGCTTCCTCCTCTTTCTCTGCCTGCCTCTCTGCCTACTTGTGATCTCTGTCAAATAAATAAATAAAATCTTTAAAAAATATATATCCTTAGTGAATCCCAGTGTAAATTCACTCAGGTTATTAAAAGAATCATTACAGGGGCGCCTGGGTGGCTCAGTGGGTTGAGCCGCTGCCTTCGGCTCAGGTCATGATCTCGGGGTCCTGGGATCGAGTCCCGCATCGGGCTCTCTGCTCGGCGGGGAGCCTGCTTCCCTCTCTCTCTCTCTCTCTGCCTGCCTCTCTGTCTACTTGTGATCTCTCTCTGTCAAATAAATAAATAAAATCTTTAAAAAATAAAAATAAAAAAAAAAGAATCATTACAGTGAGCTCACTGACCTTAAAATGTACATTTTCATTATATCATGAGAATTCCTGTGCACCAAAAACAAGAGTGAACTGAAAACTCAAAGATGCAAGAACCTGTCAGTTAAAAAAATACCAACTTGCCCCAGGGATTTTTGTTTTCTCCCTTCAAAATCCCTAGAAGTATGGAAACTAAAACCATAAAAATATGTGCTCTATTAACAAACCATCCAGACTCCAAATTCGTGATCCAAGTGCTTTGGATCCTTGTCCTCTGATTTCCTTACACACACACACACACACACACACACACACACTCTATTGTCACTCACACTCAACACAGGCTAACAGGCCCATTGATCCACAGAAATACAGAGCTCCCGGTTTTAAAAATGGATAAGTGGTACACTTTAGGAACAGCGGGTGGGCTCGTATTCTAACACAAAGAAAGGGAAATGAATCCACATAATTTAGAAGACAGAGGAAAAAAAACAAAAATCAGAGTGACCAAGAGAATTTGAGGAGCACCCTATTATAAACTAATACAGGGCCAGAAGAAAATGGGGAAGACACAGCATGAGCATGTTTAAATGGATCCCCATTGATTCAGGCACTGGAAGGGGGAGGTCCTAATGACAAGTAAAGGAGGTGTGGAAATTCCAACAGAAATCAGGCCACAGCCCAGCCTCCCACACTCCCTATCACTCAGTATATGTAAGAGTAAGTACCTACTCTTCCTGATACTGGTTCACCTCAGCACTTTCAATCTCGCAAACCACCCATCTGTTGAAATAATTCATTCTTCTTGCTGGATTAATTAAATGTCCTTTCCATGTGGCTCCTATGAACTTTAAAGTTAGATCTGTAGCCCCCATTGTATTTCTATTGGCCTGCATTGTTAGGTTTTGACCAAGAGCTGTAACATCTCCAAAATCTTGCACACATCCTAGCTTGTGACCACTACCTGCTGACTCTCCAGCTCACTCACTCTAGTACTCCAATTCTGGTTCAGTTTAGACCTCCACACTCTGCACAGACACAAGCAACTGAGGCAGACACAAGCCACACTGACTGATACGGCTTCAGTTTAGGATCTCCAATTTCAAGTGGCCCCAGCCAGTCTGTCCTCCAAATGAGGATTCACATTTCTGCTTTCCTCTTGCCTAGAACATCACCTTCCACCACCCCCTCAATTGAGGACTTAGCTTCTCAGTTCAGAGAAAACCTTATTAGAAGAGAAATTCCTTGTGTTCCCAGCACCAAATCTACAAACTAACACCTATAACGTGTCCTATACACCTGTTTTCCCTCAACTATCCACACTCCTTAGAGAAACCAACACCTTCTTACACCCCTTAGAAGAACTACCTTCAAAACAAAAACAAAGAGTAAAAAGTGTTGCCACCAAAGATGTGGAGAAATGGAATTCCTTGTACACTGTTGGGAGTGTAAAATGCTATAGCCTCTGTGGAAAACAGTGTGTTACTTGCTTAAAAAAAAAGAAAAAAAAAGTTAAACATAGAATTCCATTTTCTGAGTATATATCTAAAGGACTGAAAGCAGAATATGTCCTGAAGACATATATGAACACCTATTTTCACAGCAGCATTATTCACGATAGCCGAAAGGTAGAAGAACACAAGTGTCCATAGACAGGTAAATGGATAAGCAAAATGTGGTCTATATATACACAGTAGAATATTGCAGTCTTATGAAAATTTCTGACACATGCTTCAACATGGATGAACCTTGAGAACACCATGCTAAGTGAAATAAGTCATAAAAGACAAAGGAGGTAGGATTCTACTTACATAAGGTACCATTCAGAGACAAAGTAGAATGGTGATTGCCTGGGACTGGAGAAGGAGAAATGAGGAATTACTGTTTAATGTGTATAGAGTTTCAGTTTTGCTAGGTGACGAGAGTTCTGGACCATCCAACAATCACACTCTGGGTATTTACCCAAAAGAGTTGAAACCTTATGTCCACACAAAAACCGGTACACAGATGTTTATAGCAGCTTTATTCACAATTGCAAACAATCAAGATGCCCTTTGATAGATGAACAAACTGGTACATCTATGTGATGTTGTTTCTCAAAAGACATGAGCTGTCAGCCACAGACAGACACAGAAAACATTGCTAAGTTAAAGATGTCAATCTGAAAAGGCTACGTACTATACAATTCCAACTATATTACATTCTGGAAAAGGCAGAACTATGGACCTAATAAAAAGGTCAGTGGTTGCCCAAGGTTGGGGAGAAGGTGGAGGGATGACTAGTTGGAGCACAGTGGATTTTTAGGGCAGTGAAAGTCGTCTGTACGATACTGTAATGATACATATTACATTTGTCCACCACTATGGAAGGTACACCACCAAGAGTGCACCCTAATGTCAACTATGGAGTTTGGATGATTATGCTGTACCAATGTGGATTCATACAATGTACCAATGGTACATTGTAATATATGTGCCACTTCGGTAGGGATGCTGACAATGGAGACTATGCATGCAGGACAACAGGGAGTAAGTGGAAAATCACTACACTTTTTGCTGTGACTCTAAAACTGCTCTTAAGAACTTAACTTTTTAGGGGCCCCTGGATGGCTCAGTTGGTTAAGCATCCAACTCTTGATCTCAGCTCAGGTCTTGATCTCAGGGTCATGAGTTCAAGCCCCACACTGAGCTCCACCCTGGGCATGGAGCCTACTATTTAAAAAAAAAAAAAAAAAAAAAAAAAATTTTTAACTTAAAAAAAAATGAGTTCTAGGGATGGTGTTGGTTATACAGCATAATGAATGTACTGAATATCACTAGCTATACACTTAAAAATGGTCAAAATGGTACATTTTTGATACATGTATTTTACCACAATGAGGGGGAAAAAAAACCCTAAATTTTGTCCAGGACTCTGGGCTTTAAATTTTAAACCCAACTCACTATTACCCACTGTCCTTCCTTTGGCAAGCTTCATAAATCACATACTAAATTTATAAGTAAGTAATCTAATATAGAGTGTATTTTCCCTGACTCTTCGCAAAAAAATAACAAAGTTGGTAATTACCTAGGTATGTATACTAGTCATTATTCAGGATTGGTGGCACTAAACGGATAGAAGGTCACCCATTCCAGATTGAAAATATGGTATATGCTATAGTGAGTTCAATGGCTTGGTTAGATGCTACCACCTCTCCTTGATAATAGCTCTGTATTTTCCCAGGGGGAAGGAAACATACTTGACTTACTTACCCAATTGGTTATTTCAGGCCTTTTGTTCTTATCAGTACAAAGAATAGCTACAAAATTGATTGTTCCCTTCCGACGCCCTTTATAAACAACAGTGTTGCTTCCTCGGCCAATCTCCTCATACAGAATGAAGTTTTCCATCTCTGGGCTGACTTCTCACATTGGATAAAATAACAGCCTAATGGCATCTCTAGTTCCTAAAAGGTAAACAAAAACCTTTATAAATGCAAGCTGGTTACATGTTTAATTAGCCTAGGATACTTAATATGTAAACCTAATAATTCTATAAACTCAGAAAATTCACCTACAAATGTTAGATACTAATGTCTCTTTGTAGGGTGAAGAAAAAAATAAGCTAAGGGGAAAACAAAAAAATTCACAAATTCCTTCAACAAGATCTCAACAAAAGTGATGAAAATGACAAAAAGAGGGATGAAGGAGGTGCCAGTCAATGTATCTTGATACTTTTCTTGGGCTCTTATTACAAAGACAGGCACATTGTGTCAATATCTGTATAGAATGTGCCAATATATGACCCACCTAAACCTCAAATTGTGAGATACAAATTAGACAATGTATGTTAAAATGCTTTATATGTAATGATATATTACATCTAATCCACAAAGATTCTAAGAGTCAACCCAAATATTATTTGAAGTCAACTGTTACTAAACTAAAGGGTCCTCTTCCACATTCAGCTTGCTGCCTGCATTTGTAAATAAAGTTTTAACTGGAACCGAGCCACACCCATTCATTTGTATATTGTCTAAGGCTCCTTTTAGGATACAATTGCAGAGCTGTGACAGAATAATGGCCTACACACATTTTAAATACCTCCTATCTAGCCCTTTAAAGTTCACCAACTTCTGTTTTAAATTTAAACAAAAACAAAAAAAAATTTTTTTAACCAACTACTTCATCATCTAGGGTATAAGCAGTTAAGAGAGTTCATTTTCTTGGCCAATTTGTCCTAATTTGCATGACTGAACAGGAATTGATATAGTCTTATCAGATTTTATTTAGAATTAAAGCACATCAGTGGATTCAGCAACTTGAACAATACTTTTACAATATAATCGAAGTATTTACTTGATTCACAAAACCGATTTTAAATTGGTATCTCTTTGGAAGGACTTCATATGCTAGACTACAGAAAATTTTCCAGAAATTATCCAGTAAGCTGTAAGAAATTCTTTAAAAGCAGTTGTTTCTACATTGTATCCAGTAAATCAGAACCTATAGCAAAACTCTTTGAAAAAGAATGTAAAAGAGAAGTTAATGAGTATGGCATTTCTTTTTGGGCAGATGAAAATGTTCTGGAATTAGTACTGATGGTTGTACAACTTTGTGAATACACTAAAAATCCCTGAATCAGGGTGCCTAGGTGGCTCAGTAGGTTAAGTATCTGCCTTGGGTGCAGGTCATGATCTTGGGGTCCTGGGATTGAGCCCCTAGTGCTGCCTACTCAGTGTGGAGTCTGCTTCTCCCTCTCCCTCTGCCCTCCCATCCCCACACTCTCGTTCTCTCCCCCAATAAATACAATCTTTAAAAAAAAAAAAATCACTGGGGGCACCAAGGTGGCTCAGATGGTTGGGCCTTTGCCTTCAGCTCAAATCATGATCCCAGAGTGCTGGGATCAAGCCCCGCATCAGGTTCCCTGTTCTGCGGGGTGCCTGCTTCCCTCTCTCCCTCTGCCTGCTTGTGCTTTCTCTAACAAATAAGTGAATAAAATCTTTTTTTTTTTTAATCACTGAATTGTACATTTTAAAAGGGGTTAACTGTATAGTATCTACATATCTCAATTTTGTGTTGATAAAATTGGCATGTACTTTAAGTTTAAGGTGGTACAATGTGATTTGATACATTTATATATAGAATATGATCACTACCATAGCAGTAGTCAATATCTCTACATGTGACATAATTATCAAGGCCATTCTCACCTTTTTGTGGTAGGAAAATGTAAGATCTATTCTTGTAGTGACTTTGAAGTACATAATACCTTATTGTTTAGTATCATCACTATGCTGTATAGCAGATCTCCAGAATGTATTCTCTGCTGTAGGCCATACCACAACAGGTAGGGCCTACATACCTGAGAGCCAGATTTGGCCAATAGGCAGCAGTCTGTCCTATCCTGGCATAGGGAACCAGTAATCTAACAATTTAGGAATAACGAATTTTATGATTCCATTTTCCAAAGAAATTAAAATTTACTGAAAATGGGAAAAAAATCCATAAAATGTACAGGCTAGTAATTACATTAAGTTATTTGGATTACAAATCTGGTCTCTATGTCATATCAGAAAAACTCATACTATTGAGAGCAACATTCTTTAAATTTTAAGTAGAAAAGATGTGGAAGAAATCCAAATTTAAATCAAATGACAATCCAAAAGTGGCACAGGTAGTATCTGTTTATTTTAATAAGCACTTTTACTAAGTTCTGTGCTCCTCTCTTCCTAAAAGACATTCATTGAAAACCAATGCTGACTCATGACCCACCAAAATTCAGCCCAGACAAAAGTAATTTTGTGGCAACAGGTCAACATTACAAAGTATGTAATATAACCAAAGTAAGATTAAAATGACAGTATGTTAAGATGGAAAAGCCATTTAGCCAGAAAAAAACAACCAGACCTTTAACATTTAGTTAAATGTTCACAAATCAGCTACATTAGAATACAGCAGGATAAGGTGTTGAAATAAGTTTTTATGTAAGACAAAGAATTGATTCTTTGAAAATAAGGTTTTAAGGAAACCTTAAAATGAAATCTTCAAGTTTTGAACTTGATTCAGGCCAAATTATTTTCTTCAATCTTTTACTGAGTAGTGACATCTGGGCAGACCACGCAGCCTGAAATTAATGAAATGCACCAATTACAAAGTCTGGTTTAGGTAAGAGAGGTTTACTATGGAAACACTTCCCCTCTCTGAGGTTCAGTTTCCTTAGAGTAAAATACGAATTGGATCAAATGATTTTCTAAGTTTAGTTTCAAGTTTGAAATTCCAGGCTTTTAGAGTCTTTTTGGCTCACTCCAAGGCCATTCTCACCTTAGACTTCCTAATAAGAGTTTTTAAAAATATGTAACCTCTTAAATTGTAAAATAAAACACAAATACAGAAAACTCCACAAAATAAATGTATAGTTTAATGATTATAAGAGGGACATCCTTGTGATCACCACCCAGGTAAAGAACATCACTTTGCCTGCTACTCCAGAAGTCCCTTCCTGAGCCTATGGCAATCACAACTCCTCATCCTTTCCAAAGGCAATCATTCTCCTGAGTTTGTTATCACTTCCTAGTGTTTGTTTATTGTGTTCTCACCGAGTGTGCATTTCCAGACACCACCATTTAGTCTTCCCAACTTTTCTAAAGGTGTGGCGTGTCTTTTAAGACTCTCAACCTACAAGCTCACCAAGGTATTATCAGAGAAGCCAGAAATCAGAACAAATCACACATAGGACCAAATGAGGCATTTAAGATTCAGTGGCTGGGCTTACAGGCAACAATCTCTGAAACTAACCAGGTGCTAGAGGCACGCAGATGAAGACCGGAACCCTCCCTTAACTCTACCTTCAGATCATTAACTCCTCAACTAACAGCAACTGCCCCAGCCCAAACCTATTGAATCAGAAACTGTGGAAGCAAAGCCCAGCTACCTGCGGTTTCACTCACCACCCCCCCCCCCCGGATGCACGCTCAACTTCGCTAACTACAGACTAAAACAACCTTTTTGGAGGGCGTAAAAGGTGGCAGGCGCTGTGCCCAAGCATTCAACAGGTGCGCCTCCTTGACAGGCTCAATTAACTACAGGCTTTAAGCTTAGCCTGATCTCGAAAGCGCCGGTGCTCAATTACTATGTAAACAACCCTCACTCCAAGAAGCTCACTGCCAGCGAACTGGAGGTTTTCACTCTCTTTCTCTCCACGTCCACAGACATCTGGAAGCACAGCCGGCTTAGAATTCGGGAAGCGCCGCCAAGGTTTTAAGGGGAAAAACTCCGAATCTGGGACGTCCATAAAGCTCATCTTCCGAACCCTACAGCCCCGAATCCCCCTTGCACCATAGTCCTCAAGAAGGTGTCCCATGTGCCCGGAACCAAAGCCTCGAGAAAACTGTTTCAGGTTTTTAGTTTAACTCGGTAACAAAGCAGAGTCGGAAGAAAGAAGACGCCGGAGACACAGGGTTCACGGAGAAAGGGTAGGTGAATGGCGCCCCTCCAGGCCTGTAGTGTACCCCGCACCCTCAGCAAGACACAAACCCAAATTTGTAAACCCTAAAACTGCCACCGCCTCTCACCAGAACGCTCCGGGGGAAAAGCCGCCGACGCAGTGGAAGGCGCCAGCCAAGGCGCGAGTCTGGAGTTCTAATCCTTCAAGGCAGGTCCACTGGCCAAGGCCCGGGGTGAAGCAATGGAGCAAAGTGGAACGCGCAGGCGCAGTTTTAGGTAGTGCGTATCTAACACCCCTTTGCGTTTGGATTCGCCCATCCCGTCTCCAGGGCAGCACGCAGAACGCCGGAAGCAGCGCAGGGCGCTGACTGGCTGAGCAATTTGAGTTCCTATTGGCTAGGGCCCGGAAGTGGGGGGGGCCGTGGCGAAGCGTCTGTCCAACCTAACTGCGTGCGGTGGTTGGGATTTGGGGCGGCTGGGAGAACTGCTTGGGCTATAGATTCGCTTTTGGAGGCTATGAAAGCCTGGGACCTTGTTATTTCTTCTTGCCCCACACTGTCCTTCTCTATCTTCTTCCATTCTGACACTTGCCGGAGCTCAGGGACGAGGCGACGCAGTCTGGGTAACAAATGGCTCAGAAAGAAGCGGATGTCTCGGGTCCCTCACCCTTAGAAGAAAAGAGAAGACTAAAGAGAAAACCTTTCTTCTTGCACCTGAGAAAACAGACCATATCCTCCATCTCGAGTTGATTGCATATGGCTTTTAAAATTCCACGTCCTCAAATTCCAGCTACGAGACACGTGAACACAAGCCCCCCTCTTCCCTCCGTCAAGTTAGGCCAGTGGTTCTCAAACTTTGGCATCAGAATCACCTGGAACGCTTGTTGAAACACGTTTCTGGGCCCCACACACAGAACACCTGATTCTGTGCCTCTGGATGAGGTCCAAAATGTTGCAGTTCTATCAAGTTTTACCAGATGATGTGGATGTTGCTGTTCAGGAGCCACGCTTTGCAAAACTGTATGTGGAGGAGCTGTTCATCTCTTTGATCTCAGGTGAATCGCAGCTATTCTTTGACTTACAACCCTTCGTACTCTCTCAGGACTCTTTCTGAACGGCTTCTGCTTTCAAGATAGAACTTGGAAGTACTTTCTAAATGACATGAGCTAAAGGCTGAAAGCAGTGGAGAATGAAGAATGCCTTCTGAACCCTGAGGCTTTTTCTACCCACAATGATGGCAGCAGCTAGTGTTCTAATCTTTGGTGAAAAAAATTGGCAAAGTTGGGGAAAGAGATTTGCCAAATACCTGGCAGAAGAGAAGGCCTCCCAATAAAAGAGCTATGTTAAGGCCTTATTTCTTCCAAACCAAGTTCGCTAATCAATAACCCCCAAGATGTGCGATAGACACTGAGTGAGCCTTTTAATGCCTTAGTCTTGCATGTGTATATGTAGCCGCAAATATCAAGATACATGAGGAAAGACCCTAATATGAAAGAGATTAAAATAAGCAAACCAATGAAACAAAAACAAGGCAGAAACCAGGCTAAAATTTCTAAGTTATTAATATCATTATAGATGTGAAATATATAGCATCTGTAGTTTGCATTCTCTTTTGTTTTTCTTTAATGCAAGAGATTTAAGAGTTGGGCCTTTGTTTGCTTTGTTACTAGATAAATTTTGCTCTTCTTGTTGGCCTGCGTATAATTGGTTTGGGGAAGCTACTGAAATTTCCTTTGTGGTCTAATAAATTACTAATATTTTTTAAATGTTCCACAGGAGTTTGGAAAGAAGATCTGTTTCTTATTTGTTGTGTTTAGAATTTCATATGCATATTTTCAAGGTTATTAACTGACATGTTCTAATCTTTCAAACCTTTTTAAGCTGCTTTATCCTGATTGCTCTGCCACTTACTGAGAAAGGTGTTTTGAAGTTATTCATTATGATTGTGGATTTGGCAATTACTTGTTTCTGGGTTTAGTTCAAGGACAGTGAGCTTAAAAAATAACAACAAAATTATCCCAGTGGAAATAAATAGAAGGAAAACACTATTAAAGATTAAAAAAAAGAAATAAAGGGGCGCCTGCCTGGGTGGCTCGAGTTGGTTAAACAACTGCCTTCGCTCAGGTCATGATCCCAGAGTACCAGGATCGAGTCCGGCATCGGGCTCCCAGCTCCAGGGGGAGTCTGCTTCTCTTCTCTCATGCTCTCTTTCACTCTCTCTCTCTCTCTCTCAAATAGATAGATAAATAAATTCTTTTTTTTAGGATTTTATTTATTTGACAGAGAGAGAGATCACAAGTAGGCAGAGAGGCAGGCAAAGAGAGAGGGGGAAGCAGGCTCCCCGCTGAGCAGAGAACCCGATGTGGGGCTCAATCCCAGGATCCTGAGACCATGACCTGAGCCGAAGGCAGAGGCTTAACCCACTGAGCCACCCAGGTGCCCCAATGAAGCTTTTTTAAAAAACAGAAATGAATGAAACAGAAGGGGGGAAAATCCAACCAGGATATAAACTCAGAGGGCAGAAGATGGTTTTCATGGTTCTCTTTTGGGTTGTAATTTCCTCCAGAGAACTAGACACAGAAGCTGACTGTTGTCCCCTGTGGTCTCCAGCTCTCCTTGTGGTGTGCTCCGTGCTCAGATTACCAGCTCAAGGGATGGACTATCTGGGAGACACAAGCTCAAGTCTGAGAACCTCAAGACCAAAGTACCCCATTACTTGGGAGTACTTTGAAGGCTTGGGAGAAAGCATGATCATTCCTCTAGCACCGGCTTACAAGTGTAAATACTGAAAGAGCCAGGCGCCACCTTCCTCTTCAATGGGAGATTTTCAACCCTATAACACTAACCCATAGTCTTTAAAATTTCTGGCCTCCTGAGATGTCTTTTCCCTTTAATAACAAGAATTAATCACTCTAACATCTGTTACACATGCTGTGGAAACTCCAGGTTAGACTAGATTTCCAGAGAAATTACATTTTTTGGACACTTATTGCAACAAATACCTTGATGATTGCTTCCTTCTCCCCGTCTTATCTCCAGGACATCCTAGTCACCTCTGACCCCGATCCCCCTCATTTATCTGATGGTGCTTTTTCTTCTTCCTTCCACAAATCCCATGTTACTTTGCAAGACATTTTACCAATGGTGTGGTAAGAACAGAGATTACATCACAGAAAGGACTTAAGAGTGAGTGTTAGACATAGTCATGAAAAGGGTGTTAGAAAGCAGGCACTTGCACACTGCTGGTGGGAGAGCAATTTGGCAATTTTATTGAAATAACAGATGCACATCCCCAAGGGTCCAGCGGCCCTTCTAAAAACTGATCTAAATCATATATATGTGTGTATATATACACACACGTATACTTATATTTGAAAAATAATGTATGCAAAGAGTATTCAATGCAGCCTCGTCTATAATTTTTAAAAAACTGATAACAATTCAAATGTCTATCAGCAAGATAATGATTAAATTAGACATGAATTTGCTCTTCGTGTATTGATATATAAATATCTCCAAATAGGGGAAAAAGCAAGATGCATAACACTGAGCCTAATATACTCCCATTTATAAACAAAAAAAAAAAAAAGAGGGAGCAAAAGTACATGCAGATATTTGTTCATATATGTGGAGAATAGTTCCAACACCTCCTGAAGGAAGGACAAGAAGCCAGTGACTGCTGACTATTGAAGGGAACCTGGGTGGGTGCAGGACCAGCTAGAAGAGACACAATTTGTACAGTTCAAATTTGAAACCACATAACAGGACTACTTATTCTACCTCTGCATCACATAATGTAAATGAATATATGTTTTTAAATGATATATAACATATGGATATGTCTTATATATACACACATATATACATTTATCCACAAATAGACAAAATGGAGTGTGGTTTGTTGCCATTCTGCAAGCCTCCCAGCTTCGTACCACCCTCCTCTCTTAGACTTACCCCATAGCCTCATTTTCCCTTCTCTCCTCTTCTACTCAGTTCAGGACTGACATCACTCGTTCTTTGTCCTCAGGGGAATATTGTCTCAGTCCCATCATCCTATCTGATGGAGCACCTGAGCTCCTTACCCATTCCTTATCTCCTCGGGACAGAGCTGATCTAATCTTTCATCAGCAGGAAGGTTGTTACAGAGTTTCCCCAAACAGATGTTGACTGCTCCTGATTGCTACCTTTAGGTATCCAAAGAGTCTATAGATTATTTGAACTCTGAGTTTTCTCTGAACAAATCTCAAGCCAAATTATTAAGCCAGCCTCTCTAAGAGTCTCTGAAAGGGGAAGGGCTGGTTCCCTTTCCTCTTTCCTGGTAACACTGAAAGAAAAGTTCTTTTTTTTTTAATATTTTATTTATTTATTTGACAGAGAGAGATCACAAGTAGACAGAGAGGCAGGCAGAGAGAGAGAGAGAGGGAAGCAGGCTTCCCGCTGAGCAGAGAGCCCGACGCGGGACTCGATCCCAGGACCCTGAGATCATGACCTGAGCCGAAGGCAGCGGCTTAACCCACTGAGCCACCCAGGCACCCCTGAAAGAAAAGTTCTTATCCATCCATCTCTGCGAGCAGCTCTGATTTTCAGCCTGAGCATAAATTCACATGTGATAGGGTAGTGTCACAGGTTTAACATTTCGTTTGTGATTTGTAGAAAATTATTTGTAAGCTTAGAAAGGCATTTCCCATGTGGAGATTAGCCATTCACATATTTTCTGCGTTTATTGTTTCAACTTTTACATTGGATTATTTAGTCCATCTGGAATTTGTCTTGGGGAACATAGGGGAAGTAGTTTCTAACTTTATTTCGCCTCAGAATAATTAACCAGTTATCCCAGCACTAACATTCTCCCTTTCCTCAGGCACTTGTGATGCTTTCTTCATGGTAGACCAGTTTTTTTAAATATACACATGAAGCTCTGTTTCTAGCTTGTTTATTTTGATCGGTTGAGATCTCTATTTGTGGAGTAGTTGAAGAGGATTCTGAATAATTTGGGTTTTAAAATTTTATAACATGGAAGAAAGACAAATTACCTGCAGAGAACAAAGGGGCAGGGTAACAGTGAGAACATAGGGAGGGGTATGGTTAAGAAAAGGCAGGGCACATGTGTGATGGGGAGCCATTTAGAGTTGAAGCCCTGAGCTACGCTAATAGCTGAACTGTGGCTACAGAACATCAAATTATAAGAGAAAAATTCTGGCATGGTGACTCTCTGGAGTTCACAGCTGTCTGGGAACAGGATCAGAGGAATCATATTATTAACCACGTATTCATTCAACAAATATATACTTAGAGCCTCCTGTGTATCAGGCAAGACATTCACTCCTGAGTCTAAAGCAGTGAACAAAAAGATAGCTTTCTGTCTCACAGAGTCTATTGGAACTGGAGAGAGAAATGGTGTCCCTGGACAAGAATACATTGTCAATGGGGGTTATGCATCTTGCTTTTTCTCTTAAAATAGCCATTGTGGATGACTGTCCATTTTTGGCAGTGCAAAACATGACTCTCCTTCTTATAATTGAGTTATTGCTCACTGTCTTGGGTAGCGTTGCCTAGAAATCGAAACTGAGAAGGGGATTCTTGTGCATGTGATTTATTGGGAAGCGTTCCTAGAAAAGGGAGAGTGAGGAAAATAGGACAGGACATAGGAGCAGCTAAGCAGGAATGTGGTTACCTGGAGACAAGCTTTGGCCTGAACCCACTGGTAGCCCCAAACCATAAATTGCAACCCAGAATTGGTTCCACCTTGAAGCTGAGGTGCCGTTTTCAAATGCTGGTAGCAGTCAAATATTGTGTAAGTCTACTTCCACCAGGTTGAGCAGCCTAATTTCCAAGGTTGTGATGGTTACTCTTACATAGAGTAAATATCAACAGAATGAAGTAATTGGAGGATGAGTATACCAGCCAGGTAGAGAATACCTTGGTGAGATCTCAGAAACACGAACTACATTCACCAAGTGAGACTTACACTTACCTTAACCATAAATCTAACTAGAATACTAGAGGTAACCCCACCTCTAGTCCTATGGGTCTCTGTGTCCTAAGGTTAGCAAAAGCCATAAAAGCCTAGACCAAGCCATAACTCTAAATCTACTCTTTCAACCCTAGACTTACATTAGCCCTAAATCTGATCCTAGCCCCAATTGTAACCCTGACTTTAGCCATATCCCAAACATAATTCTATCACTAGGTTAACCTAAGCCCCAGCCCTTTCTCCAATCTGAGCCCTGATCCTAACCCTAACCTTAACCACAGTTACAGCTCTGATCCCATGTCCTAGTCCTATGGTTCTCTTTATTCTTTCTTGTTTTTTTTAAAGCCCAGTTCCCCAGTCTTCCCAATATTTCTGTGAACTTCCCTGTATCTTATCAATATATTCCTATTTTATTCAATCAGAGTCCATTTCTGTTGCTTCCAGTTAAGAGCCCTGACTAATATGGGAAATGATCCCAAGAGTAGATGCAGACTAAAGAAAAACCCTAAAATTTCAGAGTAAATGTGGGGTGGATATCAGGTCTGCCTGGGGACCAACATGATGAGATCTAGCTCATTTTAAGGGTGGGAATTTGGCAACCTGTAGAAGAAAGAGAGAAAATGAGGATTGAAATTATTATCTGTAGTCACCTGGGATGGATACTCAATTGAAAAAAGGCTTGAGAGTAAAAAGCCATTGCTGCAGGATTCACACACACACACACACACACACACCACAAATTGTTTAAGACCTGTGGCTTGAGATACCTTCTACTAATGGGGCTGGACAGTGTTAAGTTCCTAAATTCTTGATTTGAAGCATAGAATAAAACCTCAGGAACCTGTATGACTATGATTAAAGAATCTCTTATTTCAAAGCTACATGACTTAAATTGGAAAAAAACTGTGGATTGCAAATTATATCAGTCAAATTTATAACCTATTTTCTTAGTTGATTGAAACTGTTCTCACCGATGACCTAGTGTGTTTTAATGCCAAAAGCCCCAAGTTATAAAATATAAATCAAAAGTTCTCAAACTTTTTGGCGTTGGGATGTCTTTCCACTCTCAAAAATTATTCAAGACCCTGGGGCACCTGGGTGGCTCAGTCAGTTGAGTGTCTGACCCTTGACATCAGCTTGGGTTGTGATCTCAGGATCCTTGGGGCTCTCCTCGGAGGGACTCTGTACTCAACGGGGAGTCTGCTTGGGGGATTCTCTCTTTCTCTCTCTCTCTCTCTCTCTCTCTCTCTCCCCCTCTCCCTCTCTCCCTCTGCCCCTCCCCCTGCTTATAGTCTCTCGCTCTCAAATAAATAAATAAATCTTTTAAAAAAATTATTGAAGGGGCACCTGGGTGGCTCAGTGGGTTAAAGCCTCTGCCTTCAGCTCGGGTCATGATCTCAGGGTCCTGGGATTGAGCCCTGCATCGGGGGTCTCTGCTCAACAGGGAGCCTACTTCCCCCTCTCTCTGCCTGCCTCTCTGCCTACTTGTGATCTCCCTCTTTCTGTCAAATAAATAAATAAAATCTTTAAAAAAAAATATTGAAGACCCCAGATTTTGTGTGCCTAGCTATTGATATTTATCATGTCAACAATTCAAACTCAGAAATTTAAAAGTATTCATGTAATAGTATTGAACTAAAGAATAAATCCCTTACATTTTCATAATAACGTATTTTGATAAACATAACTATTTTCCAAAGAAAAAATTTAGTGAGGAAGATAGCATTGCTCTGTAAATCTCTTTAGGGTCTAGCTTAAATGGAGAGAGCTGGATTCTCACTCATGCCTCTGCATTCAGTATGCTGAGATGTCATGTCATGGAGCCTCTGGAAAACTTCGCAGTCTACTCATGAGAGAATGAGAGTGGAAAAGGCAGGTGGCCCCATGTTTTACTATGAAAATAGGTCTGAGCTTGTACATACCCTAAAAGGAGCTCAGAGACCCCCGGGGGTCCCTGCACCATACTTTGAGAGCCATCGATAAAGAGAAAGGACTCCAAAGACTTTAAGAGGGGACCTAATCATCCCTTTGTATGTGTCCCAATAGAACCCAGAAGACCCTTCCTTCACTAAATCCTTGAGAAATATATTGGGAGAGAAATATAAACATTTTTTAAGATTTTTATTTATTTATTTGATAAAGAGAGAGAGAGACTGAGAGAGAGAATACAAGCAGGGGGAGTGGGAGAGGGAGAAGCAGGCTTCCCACTGAGCAGGAAGCCTGACACTGGTTCGATCCCATCATGACCCGAGCCAAAGCCAGACGCTTAATGACCGAGCCACCCAGGCACCCCTAAACATGTTTTAAAAGCACGTGAGTGGCTTTTCTCTGTAGATTGTAGAGTGGGCAATGTTTGTTTCAATGGGAATGGCGGGACCCCAGGATGGTCTGATCATACAGCTCTTGACTGCAAAGAGTCAAGATGGGCATGGTTACCATGATAGCCAGCAGGGATGGTGAGACTAAACAGAATGTGCTCACCTCAGGGATATTGAAGTGGGGCTACTTAATGGTGTAATCTGTACTACTAACATAGATAACTGTGTACTAAATACTATTTGATCTGTATGACCCTCCCTCCCCACACAAAAAAGTTTAGGTCTAAAAAACAGAGGTGTAATTTGAAATACCATGATGGAAAATCATGGCCCCTCACCCAAGTGCCACACCAAAGACAGACCAGGAGTCTTTGAATGAGGAGGAGGCCCAAATGCCCATGAGAAGAAAATACTTCCACCAAACACAGAAACTTACTGTGTGTCTTCCTCCTGGTATTTTCCAAAAAGACTTGAAACCATTGATCAAAGTAACAGTGCACCAGGGAAAGGGAAATTTCTGGACTGTCAGGGGGACTACTTGGCACTGGCTTTGAAATAACAAACCCAGACTGACTTTAAACAAAAGACGTTGCAAAACGACAATGGATTACCACAGGCTTCGTCAGTTGGTGTCTTAAAATTGCACGTGCTTTTCCAGATGTGGTCTCCTTACTGGAGTAAATCAACCTTCTTAGCATCTGGTGTGTGTAACTTGTTATTTGGCAAGTGCATTTTTAAAAGATTTTTATCTATTTATTTATTTGAGAGAGAGAGAGAGCATGAGAGGGGAGAAGTCAGAGGGAGAAGCAGACTCCCTGCTGAGCAGGGAGACAGATACAGAGCTCCATCCCAGGACTCCAGGATCATGACCTGAGCGGAAGGCAGTTGCTTAACCAATGGAGCTCCCCAGGTGCCCTGGCAAATGCATTTTTCTTTATCTCTGGACATGGGTTGGGGGGAAATCAGGGTTGTTGTTTTTTTTCACCTGATAAGGTGAGTAGTGGACTTTCAAATTTTGCCTCAGGGTTATATGCACTCTGGCTCTGTGCCACAGTTCAGCTCATAGCGACATTGACCCTCTCATCATCCTACAGGGTATCACACAGTTTCATTATATTAAAGCCATAATGCTGATAGAATCAGGAAAGATGGAAATAACAGGTCCGCTAGATTCCCTGGTAATACATATTTACCCTGTGAGAGTAGGATATGAATCTTAAGAAACTCTAAGAAAATTCAGATACCTTTTATTTGGTCGAATTTTCCGATAAGCCAGTGGTCCCTACTTCAAAGCCAAGAGGAAATTACCACACCTTGTATCTCTACCACTAAAAAAGATGCACACTGTTTGCTGGACCTCTTTGGATTTCTGAAGCAAGATATTCAGATGTGTTACTCTGAGTTTGCTAAATTATATGAAAAGGATCTCAAATTTGAGTGGAACCAGGAACCAAAGAGCCTCTCCAGCCTGTCCAGGCCAATGAGCAAAGAGCTCTGGGATTTAGTCCATGTACTCCAATGGATGCGATGCCGTTCCAAGTGTTGGTGTCAGATCCACATGGATCCTGTAGTCAGCTGTGACCACACTAGCCCAGGGCTGGTGCCCATGAATTTGAAACAGAGCACCCTCTCTCCATCAGGTAACCAGCTTTGAGAAACAGTTCTTTGAGGCCCCTGGTAGATACCATTAAGATAGTAAGTAACCTTGGGATATGAGACGCTTATCATGAACTGAGTTTTAGGATCTACCAAACCACTAAGATGGGTGTGTCCAGTGTTAGTACCACCTTGCTAATTGTAGGTCCTGAAGGCATCAGTGAGCTGCCTGAGCAGGTCGGTTAAACTCCCAGCATGACAACGATTGATGCATAGAAACCCTCCCGTTTTTAAAAAAACGCTTTAATTTTTTTTTAAAGATTTTATTCATTTATTTGACAGAGAGAGAGATCACAAGTAGGCAGAGAGGCAGGCAGAGAGAGAAGGGGAAGCAGGCTCCCTGCTGAGCAGAGAGCCCCATGCGGGGCTTGATCCCAGGCTCCTGAGATCATGACCTGAGCTGAAGGCAGAGGCTTAACCCACTGAGCCACCCAGGCACCCCAAAAAAATGCTTTAATTTTTAAAGCAATCTCAACACCCAACATAGGGCTCTAACTCATGACCCTAAGATCAAGAGTCCTCTACCACTAAGCCAGCCAGGAGACCCTAGAAACCCCTTTTTAACCCACAGCTTTTTCCTCTTGGGGAGTTCCTTTTGACCAGTTGACGGTTGAAGAAAAATTCAAGGCTGGCTTATATTGTTCTCTGCAAGGTTTCTTGGAACCCACCGGAAGTGGGCTGCCTTAGCATTACAGGTATGAAAGACAAAGAAAGATGGCTTTTGAAAACTAAAGGAAGGAAAATCCTTCCAGTGGGGGAACTTTGAAAAAGTGAATCCACTTTTCTAAATAGAGAAAAGCCCAGAAATAAAGAGCAAACAAGATTCATGGGCAGTGTGTAATGGTCACAAGAAGTGAAAGCTTCCTTGAACATCATTCCTCTCTTATAATCTTAGCCTGATGCACTTACTGCAACACTCTCCCGCACACTCCTCCACTGTGCCCCTTCCAGGCCCTTCTGCTCTGCCCTCTAAACCTCCAGCCCATCATCAGCCAAACCCCCTGAACACAGAGCTGCTCCTACCAACCCCTCAGGCATTTTTCTCCCACACCCCAAATGGTTTTGTCATCCTCCACCGCTCTCAGCTTCTTTTTACTTTCCCAATCACTAAAATTCCTCTCCTGTGTCTACCCTAAACTACCCCGAACCTACCTCTCTTTCTTCATTAAACCCAATAGGAAAAAACTAACGTGGGTGAAATCCAACTTTCTTCTTCCCTTTATGCCAACATGAAACAGAGGATTGTGGTCAGGGAAAAACACGCAATCACACGGATCGAGCTCTATTTAAATTTATAACCCACACATCTAAAATGGTCCTTCAGACCTCCAGGAAATCCTACATTTTCTTAGACGATTCACTTTTCCCTTTTTGAGCAGTTCCTCTCTCCTGCAGCTTCTGATGTTCTCATCACTACCCTCACTCTCAGTGGAAATACTGAATCAAGCCACTTACACCTATCTGAATCCATGAGCCCTCTCTCCCCCCTTACACAGTGGATGGGAGGCGCCACTCCCCTCGCCCATACACACTTGTTCCCCTGATCCATCCTCTCTCTCCTGCATCATCAATTTGCTCCTCCAGCATTAACTTAATATATTCTATCTTTTTCTCTCATTAGATGCAATTTCATGAAAATAAATTAGGAAATTTGATGAAATTGTTGTATTTTTACCAAAATTCAGACTTACAACATGGCCTCAAACATAGAAAAGTTTAATAAAACAATAACCAAAGAAGACATTGAAAAATTTACAAAAGACCTGGAGTCCCTCAAAAAGCTAAGTCAAGATATGTTTTGTGAACTCAGCTTCATGAATAATTTGTACATTTTTTAAAAAGATTTTATTTATTTATTTGAGCACAAGATAGTACGAGTACGAGCATGAGTGGGGGGAACAACAGAGGGAGAGGGAGAAGCAGACTCCCCGCAGAGCAGAGAGCCCAATGGGGGACTCGATCCCATCACCCTGAGATCAAGACCTGAGCTGAAGATAGATGCTTAACTGACTGAGCCACCCAGACACCCAATAACATGTACCTTTTTTAAAAAAAATTTTTATTTCTTTTCAGTGTAACAGTATTCATTGTTTTTGCACCGCACCCAGTGCTCCATGCAATCCATGCCCTCTCCAATACCCACCACCTGGTTCCCCCAACCTCTCACCCCCTGCCCCTTCAAAACCCTCAGATTGTTTCCCAGAGTCCATAGTCTCTCATGGTTCACCTCCCCTTCCAATTTCCCTCAACTCCCTTCTCCTCTCTATCTCCCCTTGTCCTCCATGATATTTGTTATGCTCCACAAATAAGTGAAACCATATGATAATTGACTCTCTCTGCTTGACTTATTTCACTCAGCATGATCTCTTCCAGTCCCGTCCATGTTGCTACAAAATTTGGGTATTCATCCTTTCTGATGGAGGCATAATACTCCATAGTGTATATGGACCACATCTTCCTTATCCATTCGTCCGTTGAAGGGCATCTTGGTTCTTTCCACAGTTTGGCTACCGTGGCCATTGCTGCTATAAACATTGGGGTACAGATGGCCCTTCTTTTCACTACATCTGTATCTTTGGGGTAAATACCCAGTAGTACAATGGCAGGGTCATAGGGAAGCTCTATTTTTAATTTCTTGAGGAATCTCTACACTGTTCTCCAAAGTGGCTGCACCAACTTGCATTCCCACCAACAGTGGAAGAGGGTTCCCCTTTCTCCACATCCTCTCCAACACATGTTGTTTCCTGTCTTGCTAATTTTGGCCATTCTAACTGGTGTAAGGTGGTATCTCAATGTGGTTTTAATTTGAATCTCCCTGATGGCTAGTGATGATGAACATTTTTTCATAACGTGTACCTTTTAAATTGAAGTATAGTTGACACACACACGTTCCATTAGTTTCAGGTGTACAACATAGTGGTTGCACAGCCTATACCTCGTGCTCTGCTCACCACACGTGCAACTCCCATCTGTCACGGTACAGCTCTATTAAGATACCATTGACTAGATTCCCTATGCTGTGCCTTTTATTTCTGTGACTTACTCATTCTAGAACTGGAAGCCTGTATCTCCCACCTGACCCATCCCTCCACCCTCCTCCCCTCTGGCAACCACCAGTTTGTTCTCCGTACTTATGGGTCTGTTTCTGCCTTGTTTGTTTGTTTTGTTTTGTTTTTTAGATTCCACTTGCAAGTGAAATCATATGGCAGTTGTCTTTCCGTAACTTATTTCACGTAGCATAATACCAAAACTCGGTACTTTTTAGGTAACTTGTCAGAAAAGGACGTCTCGCCTTTTAGAGAGACACACTGAAATATTTATAAATGAGATTATATGTTGTCTGGGATTGGGATTTGCTTCAAAATAATTTAAAGGATGAGGGAATTGAGTGAGGATGGAAAAAGGTGGGCTCTGCCCTGATCCTTGTGGAAGTTGGCGATGAATACATGGAGCCCATGATACAATTCTATTTTCATGTTCGGAAATTTTTTTATAGTTTCTTAAAAAAATTGCTGAATGTGTTGGTGATGGCTGTTGGAATTTCAGGGCCTCTAGAGTTATATTATCCACATCATCTCTTTATAAAGAGGAAGAAGGGGTGCCTGGGTGGCTCAGTGGGTTAAGCCTCTGCCTTCAGCTCAGGTCATGGTCTCAGGGTCCTGGGATTGAGCCCCACATCAGGCTCTCTGCCCAGTAGGGAGCCTGCTTCCCCCTCTCTCTCTGCCTGCCTCTCTGCCTACTTGTGATCTCTAGCTCTTCTCTCTGCCAAGTAAATAAGTATAAACCTTTAAAAACATATCAAAATAAATAAAAATAAAAAGGGGAAGGAGAGGGGACTCCTAGATGTCTCAGTTGGTGGAGCGTGTGATTCTTGATCTCAGGGTCATGAGTTCAAGCCCCACCTTGGATGTAGAGATTACTTAAAAGTAAAATCTTTTACGGCACTTGAGTGGCTCAGTCAGTTAAATGACTGCCTTCAGCTCAGGTTGTGATCCTGGGGCCTTGGGATAGAGCCCTGTACTGCTGAGCGGGGAGTCCATCTCTTCCTCTCCATTGGCCTCTCCCTCAGCTCATGCTCTCTCTCTCAAATAAATGAAAAATCTTTAAAAAATTTTTTAAATCTTTCAAAAAATTTAGAAAATATAGAAAGAGGAAGAGAAACTAAGAAGAAATTAGAGAAACAAGGAACACTTAGGGAATCCTTTTTAAAAGTGTTTTCTCTGAATCGTTCAGAATTTTGCCTGAAACTCATGTCACGGTGGGCACTATGTGATTAATAAAACTTCACAGTTTTCTTCCAGTAATACAGTTTTTATTTAATTTTTCAGGACCCCAGAGAATTTTGACTACTAAAACAAAGGGAAAACAGTGTCCTGCTAGCAAAGTCCTAAATTCTCACAGTGGCATTGTTCTGTTTTTCAATTCTCAGTTCCATGCTATTCCTGTTCTTGTCAATTCCTATGACAGAAACAACCCTGTATTTTGCTTTCTGGTTAGAATTAGTAGCCCTTGATGGTTTTCTCAATTGTCTTGGATATTCGTATGTATTTATCCTTCCCTATGAACTGAAGGACACATTGTTGTTTCCTTAAAATAAAATTTCTTTGGCATCTGATTGGTTTAACCTAAAACCCACCTATCAGGGATGCCTGGGTGGCTCAGTTGGTTAAAGCAGCTGTGTTCAGCTCAGGTCATGATCCTGGGATCCTGGGATGGAGCCCAGCGTGGGGCTGCCCGCTCCGTGGAGGGCCTGCTTCTCCCTCTCCCTCCGCCTTCCACTCTGCCTACTTGTGCTCTCTCTCTAACACTCTGTCAAATAAATAAATAAAATCTTTTTTAAAAAATCCACTGATCAATTTGGGGGGATAAATGACATATCACAACAACAACTCTTTCCATCTGGTGAGCTTGGCTTACATGTAATGACTGTCCTTGGATCTTTGTGAACTCTAATTAAACTTGACAGCCCTACATTAGCTGTGCTTGGCTGGACATTGGGGGGTCTCCAGGTGGCCTTGACTGGAGAGATCCAGAGAGGCCAGAGGCCCAAGTGAGTCATCTGCAGGCCCAGCACAAGAGGTGACAAGAATAGCCAGATGGCTTTTCGGAAAATGTAAGCACTCAGATTTACCAGGGGAAGGGGTAGAACTTCCTGTAGATAGGTGTGCGTTGGACTCAGGCTGGGTGTGAACGGATTGAGAAAGGCGCGTGTAAGCAGTTAAGGACTGTGTTAATAGTGTCACCAAATAGTGACACCAAAGCTTTCTGTGTATGTTTCCATTTCTTAATGTATTGTGCCTTCTATTGTTATGTGTTTGCCCTTCCTAGGACTGTCAGTGTTTTAAAAATCATGCTCCTAGGATGCCTGGGTGGCTCAGTCGGTTAAGCATCTGCCTTCAGCTCAGGTCATGATCCCAGGTTTGTGAGAT
The DNA here is from genome assembly GCF_002288905.1 of Enhydra lutris kenyoni. Classification (NCBI taxonomy): domain Eukaryota; kingdom Metazoa; phylum Chordata; class Mammalia; order Carnivora; family Mustelidae; genus Enhydra; species Enhydra lutris. The sequence goes on from NW_019154150.1 coordinate 14,680,846, forward strand.
CAAGCCCCTCCTCAACCCCTGCTCAGCGGGGAACCTGCTTCTCCCTCTCCCTCTGTCTGCTGCTCCCCTTTCTCGTGCTCTTCTCTCTCTTTGACAAATAAATAAATTTTTTTAAAATCTTAAAAAAAAAAAAGAATCACATTGTTTTTGGTGTATTTTGTAAAGCCCAGAAAGTTGGACTTTCCTTTACCCAGTCTGAGAGTCTTCTCTTTCTGAAGGAGGATTTAACCTTTTGAAGTTTCCTATGATCCCCAGTTACACAGTGTCCTTCTTCTGGTCATGTTCTGTGTTTGACTTTATTATGCTTTATTGTTGTTCTCCTCTCTTGCTTTGCCTATGTGGCAGCTACTTTAATTCCTCTAGCAATAAGCATGCCCATCTACAAAATACGTCTTTTTTCTCCAAAATCATGCATTACCCAGAACCAAATCTTTAGACTTACCTTCCCTTTAAAAATGTTTTTAAAATGTATTTTTATTTTATTAAAGTATAGCTGGCATACAATGTTCCCCTAGTTTCAGATATAAGACAGAATGATTCAACTTCTCCATACGTTATGCACTGTTCCCCACAAGTGTCCATCACCACACAATGCTCTACCTGTGGTACCATTGACTGTATCCCCCTGACATGTTCATTCCATAATGAGAAGCCTGGACCTCCCCTGCCCCTTCGCCCATTTGCCCATCCCCCTGTCCCCCAAGACTTAATTTCCTTCTCCAACTTCCTCCCTCTCCACGGATTTTGTGGATATTGTACTTTCATTTCAAGTTATTAATTTTATTTATATTTAAATCATTTCTTCACAACCAGTGCATTAAACATTCTCATCGTATTATTAAAAGTTATTTTGACTTTAGGGGTACCCGAGTGGCTCAGTCGGTTAAGCATCTGCCTTCAGCTCATGTCATGGTCCCGGGGTCCTGGGATGGAGTCCCACCTCGGGCTCCCCACTCAGTGGGGAATATGCTTCTTCCTCTCCCTCTGCCCTCTCCCCAGCTCATGCTCTTGGACGTACACTCTCTCTCAAATAATCAAATAAAACCTTTTTTTAAAAAGTTATTTTGACTTTAAATGGTACCAGTTTTGATGTTACCATTATTTTTTTAAATAAACTTACTTTGGATTGTTTTAGATTTATAGAAAAATGGTAAAGATAGCACGAACACTTCTCATGCCCCACATCCAGTTTTCTCTGTTAACATCTTAGGATGGCACACTTGTCACAAATATTGAGACATAACTAAAGTCCACATTTTACTCAGATTTCCTTAGTTTTTACCAAATGTCCAGGAGCTCATCCAAAATACCAAGTTTAGTTTAGTTGTTGTGTCTCCTTAGGCTTCTCTTGGTTGTGACCGTTTATCAGACTTTTCTTGTTTTTGATGACCTTGACAGTTTTGAAGAACACTGGTTAGGTATTTTTAGAACATCACTCAGTTGAGATCTGTCTGATGTATTTCTTATGATTAGACTGGGGTTATGGGTTAAGGAAGGAGGACCACAGAGGTGAAGTGCCCTTCTCATCACATCATATCAGGGGTACCTGCTGTCAACATGACTTGTCACTGTTGACGTAGGTCTTGTTCACCTGGTGGAGGAGGTGCTTACCATGTTTCCCCACTGTAAAGTAACTATTTTTTCCTCTTTCTGTATGGAACTCTCTGGAAGGAAGTCACTATATTTAGCCCACACTTCCAGAGTGGGGAGTTATGCACCAACCCCCTTGAGAATGGAGATCTACATACTTTATTTGGAATTCTTCTGCATGGGAGATTTTTCTCCTGCTTCCCATGTATTTAGTTATTCAATCACTTATTTATGTCAGTGTGTATTCATGGCTATTTAATTTGTACTTTGGGTTATAATCCAAATGACTCAATACCACTTTATTTTTTGCTCAAATTGTCTCAGCTTTGACCATTTGGAATTCTTATAGCTGACCCCTGCCTCCTGTTGACATAACCCATCGCTGTGAGTTTTGTTTTGTCCTTTGAGCACTTCTTTTTCTTTTTTTAGATTGGTTTATTTATTTTAGGGGTGCCTGGGTGGCTCAGTCGGTTAAATGTCTGCCTCTGGCTCAGGTCATGATCTCAGGGTCCTGGGATCCAGCCCTGGGATCGAGCTGAGCAGGGAGCCTGCTTCTCCCTCTCCTCCCTGTTTGTGTGCTCTTTAGCTATCTGTCCCTCAGTCTCTCTTGAATAAATAAAATCTTAAAAAAAAAAAAGATTTATTGGGGCACCTGGGTGGTTCAGTGGGTTAAAACCTCTATCTTCGGCTCAGGTCATGATCCCAGGGTGCTGGGATCGAGCCCCACATCAGGCTATCTTCTCGGCGGGGAGCCTGCTTCCCTCTCTCTCTCTGCCTGCCTCTCTGCCTACCTATGATCTCTGTCTGTCAAATACATAAATAAAATCTTTTTTTAAAAAGATTTATTTATTTATTTTAGAGAGAGACAGAACGGGGTGGGAGGGGAAGAGCAAAAGGGAGAGGGATTCTCAAGCAGACTCCACAGTGAACACAAAGTCCAACTTGGAGCTCCATGCCATGACCTTGAGCCAAAGATCAAGAGTCAGACACTTACCCCACTGTGCCACCCCTGCAACCCAAACACATATGACATTTTCTCATTATTGTTTTACATGTAGTCTGTTAGCTTCTTTATTTACATCTATGTTTGTTTGTTTGTTTTCCTAGAGTACATCCTCAAGTCAGATTGATGTCTTGTTTTGATAAATAACCATATGTTTGTAAAATTTTAAAGGTAAATATGAAAGAAATCGAAACAGGTTTTAAAACTTCCATAACAATTGAGACAGGGAGGAAAAGAATAACATGTGTTCTCTCCAGGAACCTTTTGAAGTGGAGGGGGAAGGAGGAAGCAAGGACTTCATCAAGTTGTCTTAAGTTGTATGTCATCAATTCCGTTTGGCACTGGGATGTGCACCCCCCATGGAGGCTTCACACAGGGCTTCTGAATGGAAGCAAACCCCAGTTTGAGTTCTTCTCAGGAAGAAGATACACCCTCTCTGCAGCCTGTCCAAGATGACGAGCCACGGATGCTCCTGCACTTGGCCTTTGCCTTTGTGCTTTTGTCAGCAAGAACGTCATCTCATGTGGGATGGGCAGCTTTGTGTCTTGTCCCATGTGATAATTCAAGTCAAATGAAAGCCATGAGCACTTCGTGTTCCTGAAAGCCCTTCTTTGTTGCATCAGCTAACAAATAGGCTTAGGTTTTGGGGGTTTTTGTTTGTTTGTTTGTTTTTTAAAAGCTTGCTGCTACTGCTATACCGTCAATATAATTGGTCTGTGTTGGGGGGCTTGGGAGGAAGAGAGCAAACTGTTTCTGCCCTGCCATATTCCATTACCTAACTCCGCTTCATCTGTGCCAAGGTCTTACATTCTACATGGAGGCTGTTTCTTACAGGCATATATTTATTCCTGAACTCCAGTCAGAGAAACGGGAGTCTGTTCAAGTTGGGTCAACTACTTTCTATTGCTGAATGTGATAAATTTAGTAACAGCAGGGGAAAATGTTCTACTTGCTGATGCTGAGCTCTGCGAGACTGTTACTTTTGTTTTCTTTTCATAGCCCTTGCACCGCAGAAACCACTGACCCTGTTTCTCCTCACCTTATTTCCCAGCGTGACATAATTACGGTGTCTAAAGAAGTTTCCATGGATGTTCTTTGCTTGCTTTGACAGTACAGAGTCTGTGCTAACAAACATTGACCAAGATGCATAATGGTCATGGCGGGGTAAGTGTCTTAGTCTGGGTACCCCCCCAAAAGAAACTCCAGGGATTTCAAGCTACTTTTTTGGCGATCCCAAGAGAATTGGGCAGGAGAGCAAAGAACTGAGACAAGGAAAGAAAGATAGCCAATGAAGGACGTTTTATCAAGCAAAAATAACTGGAACTTAATCACGTGGAGGAAGTCGGGGAGCCAACACAAAACTGACATTGTCCTAAGGGGCAAGGCAATGGAGACTTCTGGAACAGGGTCTTCAATACCCCCAAACTTCTAGGCTGTCCTACTGAGCAGAACAGCCTTCAGTTGCCAGAAAAAGTGGAAGAGATGCAGGTGCTGGCTACTGACACAGGCTGCACTAAACTGTGAGGGGGACAGGGAAATTCCAGCTGTGTCCCTCACAACACGTTTTTCCAATTAAGTTAATTCAGATGACGCGATAGTGGGATGATCCTTGTACCTTGCCTGAGCCTAAGTACCAGCATCTTTCCTTGGTAACAGACTCCATCCCTAATCCTGTATAGTCATATGACCCAGCGCGGCCAATCAGATCACCTTATGCCTCCTCATGAAGCATAAAGTGAACTAAAACCATAAGCTTATACTTTGAATTAGTAAAGCAATTTTTTCTTTATAATTTTCAAGGTAAATCAAATGAAAATGCATCTTTTGTGTGGTGTGTGTGTGTGTGTGTGTGTGTGTGTGTGTGTGTTTGTACCTGTTCTTCAGACCCTCCCTGCCCCCTATGGCAGAAAATGCTAGCTGAGTACCAAAATCTGTTCCCCTTTCTTCCTGGTTGCTCAGCTAGATGACATTGCCCAGCTTCCCTCTAGTGACTGTGGCCATGTAACTAAGACCTTTCGCCAGTGAAACTTGAGTGGGAGTGGTTTGTGTGTTCCTGCCAGGCCTGGCTCACAGAACCTCCCCTGCAGGTTCCTCCACGCTCTCTCCCCCAGCCCTTCACTGAGTTGGGCCATGCCCAGCGTGACCCAAGATGACGGAGCCAGAGTTTGCCCATTCAGTCCACAATCAGTCCCTTAGTGAAATATGTGGAACAGAGCTCCTCTACCAGTCTGGAATTACTCTCCATTGTTACTTGAGCAAAAGACAAACCACTGTGTCGAACTGTTACATTTTACATTTACTTACTACATCAGTTTAGCCCACTCAAACTCAAAAAATACGCTCCCTGACATCTCCCCTTGGACCTCCATGGACCCTGGATGAAGAATCCATGCTCAGGGGGAAGTGAAACAAAACATAAATATATACCACGAGGAAACAGGCAACTAGGAGAATATTGGCCACACGTAAAATATCATGTACCAGAAAATCTTCAAGGTATATGAATTTGAAAAGACTTAGATGGGAGTAAATAAAGAATTAAAATAGCAGAGGTAGTTTCCTATCAGGATAAACCAACAGTGACACTCCAGAGTCATCCAGTGAAATGTGGATTCCTAGAACTTGGAGATAAGAAGTTGTTTTATGACAATATTAGCCAATAGGAATGAGTATACCATAATCAGAAAGTCATATAGGATACTCATTCCCTTGAGAATAATACTGTAGATCTTGAGAATAAATAGGGTCTCGCAGGGTTTGGATAGATGATCACTTCATAATGGGTTGTGGAAGAGAAGTTAAGGAAAGTTAGGACATATTCTCAAGGGTTTTTGTTTTTGTTTTTTTAAAGATTTTACTTATTTATTTGAGAGAGAGACAGTAAGAGAGAGCATGAGACGGGAGAAGGTCAGAGGGAGAAGCAGACTCTCGATGGAGCAGGGAGCCTGATGCAGGACTCGATCCCAGAACTCTGGGATCATGACCTGAGCTGAAGGCAGACGGTTAACAACTGAGCCACCCAGGCACCCTCTCAAGGTCTTTTAACACTGATATAAAAAACAGAAGTTACTACATTCTCCACCTCCAACAAGACAATGAAATGTTAATCAGTGAGTGTATTCTGGGTCAGATGGTTCTTTGGTAAGAGTCAGAGGATGGATCATTCGACAAATAATTATTGAGCAACTACTTTGTTCTAGACATTGTGCCAAGATTATACCTAGGAATAAAACTACCTTGTGAATCGAAAGAGGGAAGGCAGAAAATAAACAGCAATGAGTACATGTTATGATGTGTTGAATAAGAAAAAATAGAAGAGAGCAGGGGGAATTGGGTTGCCTAAGGGCCTTGCTGGGAAGGTGATGGGAAGGGCCATGTGGAGGAAGAGAATTTGGGGCGAAGGGAACAGTGTGCAATGCTGAGGTGAGAGTGTCTTTGGGTGTTCAGGGAATAGCAAAGAGATCATTATGCCTGTGGAGTGAAGGGAGTGAGTTGGAGGGAGGAGGGAAATGAGGCTGGGAGGTGGGGGTGCAGACCGTGTAGGTCTTATGGACAACTGGAAAGATATTTGCTTATTTTCTGGGGGAAATGGGGAGCTATTGGAGGGTTTTGAGAGAGGAGGACCATGAAATGAGCCGCATTTTACAAGGATTTTGGCTCCTGTGTTGACAATGGACTCTGGGAGAAGGGAGAGGATGAGAGGGGAGCAAGCAAGGTTTGGGGACGCTCTTGCAGGGCTCCAGGGGAAATGGATGGAGCAGGTTGAAAGCAATGAAGGTGGTGAGAAGTAGATTCTGAATTGTATCTGAAAGGTAGAACCAACAGAATCCCCGATAGGTTGGGAACAAAGAGAGAAGTTTAAAATGATTATAATGTTTCTGGCCTGAGCAACTGAAATCTAAAAGACTGGGAGAGTAGAACTACTTGGGGCAAGGCCAGCAGCTCAAGTTGGCGCATCAGAGGGTTGAGATGACTGCTAGACATCCAGACAGAAGTGCCAATTAGGCAGTTTGTTTACACGAGTCTGGAGTTCAGGAGGGAGAGTCCGGGCTGGAAGTGTAAAGTTGGAAGTTATCCACGTATAGATGGTGTTTAAAGCATCAGGACTAACACCAGCTATTAAAGAAGGTTTTGATATAAATCTATTTTTTTCTTACTTCCCACGAGCAGCTGGTCGGCATTATAAACACAAGGCTACACATCTTGATCCTAGGGTTCCTTTCCCACCCCAATCCTAACCTCCCCATTCTTCCTTTCTTCCAAGACTGGTTGATTCTCCTTTTCTTCACAGGACAAAAGCAATGTGTTGAATCAATCATAGGGGGCTAGAAGCCTGGATTGATTCTGATTTTGCCAATAGTGTGTGACTTCGGGTAAATTAATTTCTCTGAGGCTCCAATTTTCTCATTTATAAATTGCAGATGTTAATGGCTATCACACAGACTTGCTGCAGGGATTCAATGAAGTGATGTCGGTTCTAGTACAGTGCTTGGTGCATATATGTGCTCAGTAAATGTCAGGTTAAAACCCCGCGATAAGGGGCACCTGGGTGGTGTAGTCAGTTGGTAAACTGACTCTTGGTTTTGGCTCAGGTTGTGATCTCAGGGTCCCGGGGTCCAGCCCTATGTCAGGCTCTGCACTCGGCATGGAGTCCGCTTGGGATTCTCCTTCCCCACTCCCTCTACCTCTCTCTCAAATGAATAAACAAACCTTAATAAAAACAAACAAACCAGCCCTGGGATAAGACATTCAGTGACAACGTGGGTGTGGATATAACAGGATTGGATTTTTGTTCTTGTTTTTGTTCTGACAGGTTCAAGTTCTTTTCTTGGAGGATGTGTGTGGGGGAGGTGGTTATAAATGAGGAGCCCATGATCATTTGGGGGTGCTCTCAGTTCAGTTAACCTGATGCTTTATTTATGACTCCCTAGGTATTTATTAAATGAATAGAAAACATTTTCCCTTTTTTTGGGTCACATAGTAACCATGAAATAGTTACTAGAAATACTGATATTTTTTTAAAAGATTTTATTTATTTATGTGACAGACAGAGATCACAAGTAGGCAGAGAGGCAGGCAGAGAAAGAGGAGGGGAAGCAGGCTCCCTGCTGAGCAGAGAGCCCAATGTGGGGCTCAATCCCAGGACACTGGGATCACGACCTGAGCCGAAGGCAAACACTTAACCAACCGAGTCACCCATGTACCCAAGAAATACTGATTTTTTACAAAAAGATTTTATTTATTTATTTGGGAGAGAGCATGAGAGCACAAGCCAGGGGTAGGGGCAGAGGGAAAGGGAGAAGCAGACTTCCCGCTGAGGAGGGAGCCCCACTTGGGGCTCCATCCCAGGACCTCGGGATCACGTCCCAGGACCCCAGGATTGTGACCCGAACTGAAGGCAGACGCTCAACCAACTGAGCTACCCTGGCACCCCAGAAATACTGATTTTAATTAACCTTCAGTTTTGTGACCCTATGTTACACTCTACCCATTGAATTTGCAGGGGCCTGCTTATATGATGTGGGGTTTTAGTATGTTCCCGAAGTATTACTTGTAGCAGTAGTGGAGGTGCAAGTGGAGGTTGTGGGTGAGCCCTGCCATCTGGCCCTGAGTGCCGTCTGGGTTTCCTCAAACTGGCACACAGGCCACAGTCTGGCTCTTCCCTGAAATCCCAGCAGTGCCAGCTACTGTTTTTCTTGCTTCTGGGCCCTTTTCTGCTGCTGCCCTTTGCCCCTTACATGATTGGTTCCTGTTCCTCTTCTGGGTCACTTCCCTAGACAGATCCTCCCTGACCAACTGGTCTATTATAAATCCTCCTATGATTCTATTTCCAGTGCCCGCATGCTTTTCTTCTCAGCATCTGTCACAAACTAATTGAAGGTGCATATAGAGCATATTATCGGACTCTTCTACTGGGGTGAAAGGTTCACAGGGCCAAGACTGTATCAGTTTTGTTCACTATCACTCTAACCTATCCAGTACCCAGTGCACATACAAGTGAGCATGTAAACACACACCCATTGTTGATAAATGACTTATTTACATACTTTTAACAATTTCCTCTATATTTCACTCATTCTGGGTCAATTGATTGAGCATCTACTATGAGTCAAGCCCTATTGTTGCTGCTTAGAATGCAGCAACGAATAAAGCAAGCAAAAATCTCTGCCCGGAGGCTGCTTTTCTGCTGGTGAATCTGAGTGTTTTATATATGTCTCCGTGATACCTTCTCAGTTCACTTTTTTGCTCAGTGCCCACTTGGCCAATGGGAGCTAGGAGCTGGTGGATAAATGCTCCCTTCTTCCGTCTTGCATCCTTTTTTTCAAAGATTCATTTATTTATTTTAGAGAGAGCACAGGGGGAGGGGCATAAGAAGAGGGAGCGATAACACCAAGCTGACTCCATGATGAGCACAGAGCTTGGTGCAGGGCTCGTTCTCACAACCCTGAGATCATGACCTGAGCCAAAACCAAAAGTCAGATACTTAACCAAGTGCACCCCCCAGGTGCCCCCACGTCTTGCATTCTATGCAATTCCTCAGAGGTGCCGGGAGGACTGAGCCCTACTTGCTCATGGAGGAGACCACCTAGATTAAGCACCCTTGGATGGGTTTTCTCTCCCTGCCTGTTTCATTCTTTCTGGTCCTGATTCCTTTTCCTACCCCTGTTCCATGCAATCACTTCCCAAAAGAAACTACCTGCTCTTGAGTCCTCCTTTAACACTGCTTTTGAGGAGAACCCAAGCCAACAAAGCTAACGTTTTAATTCTTTTGTCAGGTCATTTTCTGCATGTCCATCTTGGGTCCCTGATTGTATTTTGGGTTTCTAAAGGGCAGGAATTACATATATACATATATTTTTTCCCCATAGCTACTTATTCAGGGCCTGGCAAATATCAGTGAACATATGCTGATTTTTATTTGATTTGACAGAAGGAAAGAATACAGTGCCTATCTGTGCCCTAAGGGAAGCCCAAGTCACTTCTGGTGTAGAGAACTATGCCCGATGCTGGGTAAGGCTGGGACCTGCCAGGCAATTAGTACTTTCTCTTCTGTATACCCATCTAGCTGCCCTCTTAGGTCGCTGCACCCTTGACTTCCAGAAGCAGCAGGTCACCAGCTGCTGAAGTAGCTCAGGGCACACAGCTGGGGGCTCACTCAAGGGGTCCTGCCTGCCACCTGCTCCTACCAAGCTGGGGATGGCAGAGGGAAACCAGCCCCTCCTCCTCCAGGATGGGATGCATGCGTCTGTCATCTGGTGCTGGAAACAGGATGTCAGGACCCTGTGCCCACAGGGCCACATTCAGGGAGTCATAATGAATGAATGGATGACTTCAAAATTTGGCACCAATCTTGACTGCACCTCATGGATATAGAGAGTGACAGGCAGCTGGTAAAGGTGCAAAGAGCATTGGACGTATTTGGCAGACAAGAGTTGTAGTTATGGGTCTACCACTAATTGGATGCTCCTTTGGTCATGTACCACTTTTCTGCCCGCAGTTTCCTGAAAATGAGAAGGTTGGACTAGATGATGTCAAAGATCCCCCAGCTCTAGGATTCTTAAATTACAGAATTGGAAGGAACCTGACCTGTCAGTTATACATCAAATAGTCAAATAGTTTATTATTATTTTATTTTTATTTATTTATATTATTTACTTTATTTTATTTTTATTATTATTATTTTTTAGTTTAAAAAACATGTTGCTAACAGCCCCATGTCTACTCTAAACCCACAAGGAGATAGCACCAGCACATTTGCTCTTACACATTCCCACTTAGCCCTGCCTACCTACATACCAATCTGGCATACACTCAATCACTTCTTTTGTAATTGAAAAATTTTAAAAGATTTTATTTATTTTTAAGTAATTTCCACACCCAGTGTGGGGCTCGAACTCACAACCCCGAGATCAAGAGTCGCATTCTCTAGCAACCAAGGCAGCCAGGAGTCTTTATAATTGAAATTTCTGTTGAGATTTAACCACAGGATATAATACACTTTGCCCAGTTTCCTCAATGATCACTTTTTGAAAACCTTGATACGTTATTACAACTAGAATATTAACATTGATACAATCCACCTCTTATTCAGATTTCCCCAGTCTTACTTGTACTTATTTCAGTGTATGTCAGTTCTATATAAATTTGATCACTTGCTCTAAGACCACAAGTTCTAAAAGCAGACGCACCTTGCCTTCCTCCCATCCAACCACATCCCCTGCTTGGTTTCTCAAAAGTATTTTTATTTGGAAATAATTTCAAAAGTACAGACATGTTTCAGTACATCTTGTACCCAGATTCACTGATTGTTAATATTTTGCCCATTTATTTTATTGTTTTTCCTATCAATATGTTTTTTTCTGAGTCCCTTGAAGTTGCACACATCATGCCTGCACAATACTTTAGTGTGTATTTCTAAGAATGGGGATATTCTTCTACATGACCATGGTCCAAGTTATCAACAGCAGTGAATTTAACATTGAGCCAATCATTTACTATCAGGATTCCAACTTTGTCCGCTGAAATATTCTTTCCAGCATTTTCCCTCCTCCAGTACAGGATTCAGATTAGGACAAGGTATCCCATTAAGTTTTCATGACTTTTTAGCAGCCTTTAATTTGGAACATTTAACCTTCTTTTTTTTTTTTTTTTTAAGATTTTATTTATTTATTTGACAGAGAGATCACAAGCAGGCAAAGAGGCAGGCAGAGAGAGAGGAGGAAGGAGGCTCCCTGCTGAGCAGAGAGCCCGATGCGGGGCTCGATCCCAGGACCCTGAGATCATGACCCGAGCCGAAGGCAGCGGCTTAACCCACTGAGCCACCCAGGCGCCCCTAACCTTATTCTGTCCTTTTTTTTCCTTTTTCTTTTTTTCTAATGTACATATGGTAATGTTTATTTATTTATTTTTATTGTGTTAGTCATCATACAGTACATCATTAGTTTTTGATGTAGTGTTCCATGGTTCATTGTTTGCTTATAACACCCAGTGCTCCATGCCACTCGTGCCATCCTAAATACCCATCACCAGGCTCACCCATTCCTCTATCCCCTCCCTTCTAAAACCCTCAGTTTGTTTCCTGGAATCCACAGTCTCTCATGCTTCATCTCCCCCTCTGATTCACCCCAATTCACTTTTCCTTTTCTTCTCCTAATGTCCTCTATGCTATTCCTTATGTTCCACATGTAAGTGAAACCATATGGTAATTGACTTTCTCTGCTTGACTTATTTCACTTAGCATAATCTCCTTTAGTCCTGTTCATGTTGATGCAGAAGTTGGGTATTCATCCTTTCTGATGGCTGAGTAATATTCCATTGTGTATATGGACCACATCTTTATCCATTCGTCTATTGAAGGACATACCAGCTCTTTCCAGTTTGGCTATTGTGGATATTGCTGCTATGAACATTGGTGTGCATATGGCCCTTCTTTTCACTACATCTGTATCTTTGGGGTGATCACCACTGTGATACCACTGTATCACCAGTAGTGCAATTGCTGGGTCATAGAGTAGCTCTATTTTTAATTTTTAAAAAAGATTTTATTTATTTGACAGAGAGAGACACAGCGAGAAAGGGACTACAAGCAGGTGGAGCATGAGAGGGAGAAGCAGGCTTCTGGCCAAGCAGGGAGCCCAGTGCGGGGCTCAATCCCAGGACCCTGGGATCATGACCTGAGCAGAAGGCAGACCCTTAATGACTGGGCCACCTAGGTGCTGCTATTTTTAATTTTTTGAGGAACCTCCACACTGCTTTCCAAAGTGGTCGCTCCAATTTGCATTCCCCCCAACAGTGTAAGGAGGTTCCCCTTTCTCCACGACTTCTCCAATATTAGTTGTTTCTTGCCTTGTCAATTTCTGCATTCTAATAGGTATAAGATGGTATCTCAATGTGGTTTTGATTTGAATTTCCCTGATGGCTACTGATAATGAACACTTTTTCATGTGTCTGTTAGCCATTTGTATGTCTTCTTTAGAGAAGTGTCTGCTTAGGTCTTCTGCCAGTTTTTTGACCCAATTGTTTTTTGGGTGTTGAGTTTGAGATTCTTTACAGATCTTGGATATCAACCCTTTGTCTGTAGTGTCATTTGCATATCTTCTCCCATTCTGGGGGATACCTCTTTGTTTTTTTGACTGTTTCCTTTGCTGTGCAGAAGCTTCCTATCTTGATGAAGTCCCAAAAGTTCATTTTCGCTTTTGTTTCCCTTGCCTTTGGAGACATGTCTTGAAAGCCCAGTGTGGGACTTGAACTCACTACGCGGGGATCAACACCTGAGCTGAAACCAAAAGTCAGACACTTCATTAACTGAGCCACCCGGACTCCCCTCTTTTGTCTTTTATGACGTTGACACATTTGAAGAATACAGCCTCTGACCCTTTTTACTAGATGTTCCTCATTTGGGGTTTTTCTGAGGTTTCATCATCGTCAGATTCAGGTTATGCAGTTTCCCCGGAATACTGCGTAGATGAAGATGAAGCGTTCTGAGGACATGGTACCCGTCTACTCTCATTCATGATGTTAATTTTGACCACCTGGTCAAGGTGTTGTCTGCCGGCTCCTTTATAAATATTTCCCCCTTGCTATTAATGAGCCTAAGCCATCAATGGAGAGACACATTAAGCGAAGCAAATATCTGCTCTTCAATTAAATCCGCTCTAGTGTTAGCATCCGGGGATGATTCTTGCCTGAATGAATCTTCACGGTACACTTCAAGTCCTCTTCCAGTATTTGAAACCAGGTTTTCTATGGTTCAGCTTTCTTACGTCTTTGGTTTTGGTTAGAGTCCTCTCCGTGCCTTCCCAACATCCTCTACGACCTTTGGGCAGAGAATGGGCCAAAGTAGCACTCAGCAGCCCTAAGTGGAAATGAGCTAACTGGGCTGTTCCGAGTTAAACTGTCCATTGGTGATTTGCATAATATAATGGCCTGTGAGCACTTAATTCCTGGATCCTTTTCTGATTCCGCTCCCCCCCCACCCAACCCTCGGCATTCCCCGACCTAGAGGTCGGTGGCATTTTGTTCAGACTCTCCATTGACATACCCCTCCTCCACCGCCACTCCCCAGCACCCGGCGGTGTCCTTCCCCTGCTTGAGCCTCAGGTTTGCTTCCTAGGAGACCGCCCAACCTGCAGGAACGCACCTGGACTTCCACTGCTTTAGTGGCAAACAGCGCACGTGCTCCCCGTAGACTGAACCTAGACGGACGCCGAGAAGCGCTAGAAGTAAATAAGCGCTCGGGAAGCGGTGTGATAGGTTTCCCCCACCCAGGTATTCGAATCGACCTGTACTTTTCCAAGCCCCGTGGCGCAGGTGAAAGCGAGGGGCGGGACCAGGACGGCGGCTGCAGGGCAGAGGGGCGCGGCTCCCGGAGCAACCCGCGCCCTCCGCGGGGCGTGCATCCTGGAGGGCCGCCCGCAGGTGGCGGCGCAGGCCGGCGGGCGGGCGGGGCGGTGGAAGGGGAGGGCTCGGCGCGCGTCGGGCGGTGACGGCAGCGCGGAGGGGAGGTGCGAGCCGCCCGCCCGCGGGGGAGCCATGGCGAGAGGCCGCGCCGCGGCGCCCGCATCAGTGCCCGCGTCTGCAGCAGCGCCCCCGCCCGCCGCCCCGGGGCCCACCCCGCCGCCGTGCCCGCGCGCCCCGAGCCCGTGACGCCTGCGCGCCACGAGCGAGGCGCCCCCGGAGAGGGGCTGCGCGCGGGAGGGAGCGCGGGGCAGCCCGAGCACGAGCGCGGGGCAGCCCGAGCACCTCGACGACCCTCGCGTCCCGGAACCGCGGACCCCGAGCCCCCGAGCGCCAAGTCGGCGGCGAGCAGCAGGAGGGGGCGCCGAAGCCGAACCCAGCCGCGTGCACCCCGGTGACGCCCGGCCGGCAGCTGCGGAGGGAACCGGAGCCGCCGGGCGGCCGGGGCCGAGCAGAGGACAACGAAGAGGAGGCGGCCGGCAGAACGGAGCGCCGGGAGAGCCCCGCGCGGGAGGCCCCCGGGACCGCGCCTGAGACGGGGCCGCGCTCTGTGCGCCTCTCGCGGGTAAGACCCGGGGCCGCGCATCGGGCCCGGGGGGTGGATGGGGAGGGATACCAGTGTTCGTGGAGTCTGGGCGCGTGATGCGGCAGTGGCGGCGGCGGGAGAGGCTGGGCTACGGGACCCTGAGGCAGTACCCTTCCTGCATTGGCCCTACCTGAGGGAGACCCTCGCGGGGCCCCAAAAGGTGCCCGTAGCCATGGTGTCGGTCACACCGCGTGGCCCGGATTCCGGGTTTCGGCACTCGGAGATGACAGTGAGGCGACCTTCAGAGAGCCCCGATCTGAGCCAGGCCAGAGAGTGAGTAGCACCCCGGTTCCCACTCACCCGCAAAACTAATGTAAATTACATCATCTGAGTGTGTCTGGGACCGAACGGGTGGCTTTTAGGAACCTTCCTTTCAGTTCTGAGAGTTAACAAGTTTACTTTTGTCACTTTTTTGACATGGGTTTTTTAAATCCTTTTCGAATCTTCAAGGTCAGCCTCTTGCAGGTGGAAACAAATGTGATGAAGTGTGGTTTCTTCTTTTGTTAAGTTGTGTTTAGGGAAGCCCAGCTGCTCCCGGGCTGGCGTTCCCGGTGCACGAGAGCCTTTGAAGCCTCTGTGCTTCAAGCCCTTCCCTGCACTTGCTCAGAAACCGAAATCAGCCATCACTTTGAGCGCCTCCGAAGTTTAAGTGGTTTGGCCTCCGATTGCTTTGTTTAAACAGTTTTCTGATTTTCTTCCCCAGAACTTAATGGCTTCAAACAAATACGTAACTGGTGTCTGCCAGTCTGTAGGCTGATGGGTACCCTTTCCTGGAGCATCTTTTGTTTATCTGTGGCAGGGATAAACAAGGGATATCAGACAGGGGGACAAGCTAGGAACAGGGTCCTTTTCAGTTTGCAACTGCAAGAGCAGCAGAGAGGTGGTTGGCCAGATTGAACAATGCTCAGTCCTGAGCAGTCTGCACTGGGGAGGGTCAATGCCCCCCTCCCCCTGTGGCGGACAGGACGTTTGCCTGGCAGTTTGAGTTGGACCTGGAGTGACAGATGGCACCTTCCTCTTTTTCCTGGTTTGGAAAGATCACACTTGTGTGCCCTTTGATCTCTGACCCTAGTTTTATCACAGAGGTGCCCTGACAAACATAGGCCACCTGGAGAGCCGAGCAGGGCTGGGGGTTGCTGAGCTGGGTTAGAAAGCCCAGCAGGTTTGGCAAGAGTTGGGTCTCAGCTTGACCCCAGCATGAGCCTGTTCCTGTTCAACTCCCCAGGGGCCTGTGAGATTTGGTTTCCCATCCCCAGCTCTTCCTGGAGGGTGTCCCTACCCTGGCTGTGTTGCTGATGTTCTTTCTGAAAGGACACAGGCTTTTTTAAAAGATTTATTTATTTATTAGAGAGAGAGTGCTTGTGTGGGAGCATGGGCCAGCCTGGTGGAGGGAGCAGTGGGAGGAGGAAGGAGAATTCCCAAGCAGACTACGAAGTGAGTACTGAGTCTGATTTGGGGGGGTGGGCTTCGTCCCAGGACCCAAGACCATGACCTGAGCCTAAATCAAGAATCTGCTGTTCAACACACTGAACCATCCAGGTGCCCCAGGACGCAGGCCTTTGGGTGGAAGACCTGGATTCAAATTCCAGCTCTTGTCTCTTTTGTGACCTTGGGCCCTTATTTAACCCCTGTGACCTGGCTTTCCCTTCTCTGGAATTGCCTGTCTCCCCAGAACAAACAAAACTCATGGAATTATTATAAGGATTAAAGAGTGTTTTAAATGAAAGTGTTCGTAAAAGTTTGACTAAATGATGTGAGAGGGTTTTCAGGTCTCATTCCAACATGACTAGGTGTGTCACTTGGTGACCTTTTTCAGCACTAACAGAGATAAATAAAGCAGATATTATAATACTAATTATCTTTCTTACAATTTTGCTGTGAAGGTCAAATCAGATCACATAAAAGGGTGTTGAGGGACACCTGGGGGAGTTGAGTCCATTAAGCGTCCGACTCTTGATTTCAGCTTAGGTCATGATCTCAGGGTTGTGAGTTTGAGCCCCAGGTCAGGTTCTGTGCTGGGCTGGAGCCTGCCTAAGATTCTCCCTCTGCCCCCTTCTTCCAAAAGGGGCTTTGAAAATAAATGAGCAGTACTTGGCGTTGAAAGGAGTTCCTCAACTTTGTTTCCAAACTAACAGTGCCTTACCATTTGCCATCTGATGTGGATTTCCTTCTGGTCATTGCTTCTTAAGCCCTAGCCTCTGACCTGGCACACAGTAGGTCTCTAATTGTTAGATGACTCTTGAGTTGACCATCTCACATAGGTTCTTAGATTTTATTTTTCAGTCTCAAGGGAGTGTCTTTTGTCTAGAGACACAATGTTGAATAGGCCTTCTGGTTCCTCCCCCCGTTTTTGGGAACAAATACTACCCATTCTGACTTGCTCCCTTATTAGGTGTGTCCAAATGGAGGCCACCTGCAGTGTTGAAAAATTCAGTGTTTTAAGAGACAGTAACTAATAGCATATGCGTAAATCTGGATGCCTCCAAGCTACATATAATGCCAGTGATGAGCAGCTGCTTAAAGAAATGCTTTGACGTGTGTTTTATGGAGGGACGTGTGGCTTTATGATTCATTGAGAAGCTCATTTAATTATGTGTTTGTTAGGAGTGCACCTGAGGTGGAAGAGGATGGCACACAGGTGGAAGGCTAGCTCTTAACAACCTTGTTTGGCTTCTGGTCCTGCATTCGGGAAGAGCTGCTCCCAGCCTCACCTGGTTAATGGGAGGAGGGCTGTAAATCTCTTAGAAGACTAACAGCGCAGTGACTTCTAGGAGCCACTTACAGCCAGGTCTCAAGCTATGAAATGGATCATGTTGATACTTCTTAAACCTGCCCCATAATCTTCAGGGCAAAGGAACCCTGGAAAGGGGGATTTCGGGGCATAGCCTGAGGTTTTTGGCACTTATCAGGTAATTTTTCAATGTGCATTCACCGATTCCTTTGATGGAGAATAGGATGCAGGATTCATCTGTTTTAATATAAAAATGCTTTAAGTTATTGTCTTAATTCAAAAAGCACCCAAGGAAGATGCACCTTATTTTCCCTGAGGCGCGGTGGGCTCCCTGTAGCATAAGTTTGGGTACCCCAGGGGTGCCTGGGTGGCTCAGTCGTTGGGCGCCTACCTTCGGCTCAGGTCATCATCCTGGGGTCCTTGGATCAAGCCCTGCATCGGGCTCCCTGCTCAGTGGGAAGCTTGCTTCTCCCTCTCCCACTTCCCCTGCTTGTGTTCCCTCTCTTGCTGTGTCTCTCTCTGTCAAATAAATCTTAAAAAAAAAAGTTTGGGTACCTCAATTTAGAATCTTGGAGCTGGATTATTTCTAGGGGCTCTGCTCATTCCAGACTTCATGATGTGCCTAGACTTTTTTTTTTTTTTTAAGATTTTATTTATATATTTGACAGAGATCACAAGTAGGCAGAGAGGCAGGCAGAGAGAGAGGAGGAAGCAGGCTCCTCGCTGAGCAGAGAGCCTGATGTGGGGCTCGATCCCAGGACCCTGGGATCATGACCTGAGCGGAAGGCAGAGGCTTTAACATTCTGAGCCACCTAGGTGCCCTGTGCCTGGACTTTTAAAAGCAAGAGGTCCTCTCCTTCCTAGAGATGAAAAGGGTGCTCCAATATCCAAAGGTATGTTAGTGAATCAGAGAAACACCAGAGTATAAATTATCTGGATTTGAATGTAAAGGAAATACCATGCTCTGGGTATTCAAGGGACTTTGAAATTTTTTTTTTTGCCCGTAAGAATTGTTGAAAAAAACTGTGAACCTGTGGATGAAGTGGTTTGACTTTTTCTGGAAGGTATCCCTTGTAGAATAGCATTCAGAGCACTACTTACTTTATTCCACGCCCCCTTAGTAACTAGACCTAGTTACTAGGTAGCGAGATGATATTGATTACAAAATGCTGCTGTCTCCTGAATTATGTTCACAGGAACTAGCTGGTAGCAGTTCCTACCTTGGATTACACAGATGCAGGTTTGCATATGTCACTTTAAAATGGGTATCAATTACAATAAGGGTAAGGATTTTGATTTTTCTTCTCCACGTTTAGGGAGAAAAAGCATACCTGCAAATGGAGAACCCTGGGATTTTAGAAGTTCTCTGTCAATTCCTCTGGTGGTTTGGGTAAAGTCAAAAACTCCTTCCTGGCAGTTCTTTACATCAGTGGTATAGGCTGTGGGCCTGGATTTTTTTCGAGGGTGCATTCTGCGAGCTCTCACTTTCTAAGTTTTGCAAAAAGTAGAGAAGGCGGGACCTGGTGTAAGTGTGCTTCGTTTTATTATGCTCCTTCTCAAATAATAAGGGGGATGTGGTCAAACACCCGCGTCTCCCATTAGAATGTTAGAATAGGTTTGGCTTCCCTTGTGTGATTGACTCAGGAGTTTGAACCAGGGGGAGCAGGTGAGCAATGAGTGCGGAAGCCGCCCTTGAAGTTGTCAGAAGAGTTTGGAAAATTTGGCCTGGTGAGGAGTGAGGAGGAGGAATTTCATTTTTGCTGAGAGTCCGGTTCAAGATGGGACCTTGATTGGTCCCACCGATTGGCTATGGCCCCGGGTGGCGGAGAAGAAGATCCTGATAGTGCTGTTTGTGCCTGGCTTTTGCTCCTTGCTCTCCTGGCTCCAGCCGTTTGCAGGAATGGAAGGCTTCACTACCCAACCTGTGGCAGGTGGGCCTGCAGCCTGTCAGCATTACCTGGGAGCCTGTTAGCCCTGCAGAACCTCAGAGCCTGCCCCAGACTTGCTGGATGTGAAGCTGCATTTGATTTGATTTGATTTTGTTTTGTTTTATTTTATTTTTCTGTTTATTTAGTCTGATGCTTAACCAGTGGAGCCACCCCGGATGCCCCATGAATCTCCATTTTAAACCTATCCCCAGGTGGTATTGATGCTCAGAGACCTCTTCACCTTTGGTGGTTCCCCAGAACGTTCTTTCCCCATGTGTGAGGCCAAACTTCATATATGTTAGGAAGAGCAAGTGACCGGTACACACTCGTTCCCTGCCCTCCTTGGGAGAGTTGGCACTCAAGGTTGGATTCCTCCTCTTGCCCTCCCCTGGAAGAGAAGAGGTTGGTGAACCCGGGCTCTCCCCAGCGCCCACCTCTTCCCTTAAATTGTGCGCAGTGAACTATACAATGGGAAGACCCAAGGAGGGAACGGACAAGCTGTTGTTCTCAGTCAGCAGTGAGGAGAAGCATTCCCAAATGTGGCCAGTCATTTACCCTCCCTGCCACAGGGCACATCTCAAACATTCGGTGGTGTTTTACGTTCTTAAAAATACACCAGAGCAGTGACTAGGTGGTTCTGTCTAAGTTCTAGCTCTAGAGTTGACCCAGCTACCCACACACTCACCTCCCTTTGCTGAGTAGATCGGAAGTGGCCAGTCATATGTGTCGACATCACTAGACAGGGTGGAAGCTAGAGAGAAGGTGGGTGGATCTGACCCCAGTATACAGGTAAACTTTCTCATCCTCCCTTCTTTGTTCTACTTTCCTGGCAGGTGCAGAGCTCTCAGCCTAGGGTTCTCCCGTAACCTCATGCTGGGATGGGTGCAAACAACCCGCCTTTGCAAAATTCTCCTTTTTTTCCTTTTTGCCCTGGAGGTGCCCAAGATCCTAGTCTAGAGATGAAAGGAAATCTCTGGGGGTACCTGGGGGGCTCAGTAAGTTAAGAAGCATCTGCCTTCAGCTCATGTCATGATCCCAGAGTCCTGGGATTGAGCAGGGAGCCTGCTTCTCCCTCTCCCTGACTTGTGCTGTCTTGCCCTCTCTCTCTCTCTGAAATAAACAAATAAACTCTTTTAAAAAAAGGGCAAATTAAAAAAGGAAAGGAAATGTCTAATATAATCAGCTTTAAAAAAAAAGTTGTATATGTATACAACAAATTTCACTGTTTTAGCCATTTTTCATTGTACAGTTTCATGGCATTAAACAGATTCACTTTGTGCAGATACCCCCAGAACTTTTCCATCTTCCCCAGCTGCCACTCTGTACCCATTAAATCCTGCCTCCCCATTCTCCTGTCCTTCAGCCTTGGGCAACCACTGTGCTTCTACTTTCTGTCTCTGTGAGTTTACCACTCTAGGTCCCTTATTTAAGAGGCATCGTACGATATTTGTTGTTTTGTATCTGGCTTTTTTCACTTAGCATAATATCGTCAAGGTCCATCCATGTTGTAGCATGTACCAGAATTTCAGTTCTTTTTAAGAATGAATAGTATTCCATTGTGTGTATAGACCACATTTTGCTTATCCATTCATCCATCTTTGGACACTTCGGTTGCTTCAACCTTTTGGTGGTTGTGAATAAGGCTGCCATGAACATGGGTACGAATATCTGTTTGAATCCTTGCTTTACCTTCTTTGGGGTGCATACCCACAAGTGGAATTGCTGGGTCCTCTGGTAATTCTGTTTAATTTTTGAGGAAGTGCCATACCATTTTTCTCAGTGGCTGAATTGTTTTATTTTCCTACCAGGAACACACAACTGTTCCAATTTCTCCACATTCTCACCAGCACTTGTTATTTTCAGTTTTTTGTTCTGTTCTTTGATAATAGCCATTCTGATCGGTGTGATCGGGTTATTTCTTTCGAGTCCCTTTTCTTCTGATAGTCTCCCAACACTAGCCACAGTTTTTGCCAGACTTTGAGCTGTGGAGAATTCCTGAAAAGTGGAACTCTTGCTTCAATCCTTGCTCCTGATTGCTGTTTAACTCCGTGGGTGTCACACTGAATTTACTTAGTGTGGTGAGACTCGGATGAATAAGGTTTCTAGGAGCTGCTAGTATTTCAGAGTCTGCGAGATCTGTGAGTTCATGGTCTTTCCTTCCATGCTTCCCTCTCCTCTTTTATTTTGAATGGGAATGTGGGTGTGTGAGTTGGGGTAATAAGGAGGACAACAGTGGAAAGACTACTCAGTAAGACAGGACATCGCATTTCGTGATTCTGAGTCCAGGGTTCTAAGAATAAATTTGATTTGCTTGTTGGACCTTGCCTTGGAGTAGGGGTTTTTGGCAGTCTAACATCTGCAGAAATCTGGCAACACAGTTGTAATGTCGGCTCCAGATCTTGCCCACATTGCAGAATTTCAAATCTGGGGTTTCAACTTAGTTGGTTAAGCATCTGCCTTTGGCTCCGGCCATGATCCTGGAGTCCTGCTCAGCAGGGAGTCTGCTTCTCTCTCTGCTCTTCCCCCTGCTCCTGCCTGCTCTCTCTCTGTTTCATGCTCTCTGTGTGTGTGTCTCTCTCAAATAAATACAATCTTAAAATTTTTTTTCAAATCTGGGAAGAAAATTGGTGATTTATTTAAACTATAGTGGCAGGCAGATTCTTGTCATGTTACATGGTTGGGATTGATGAGCTTTGTGCCAGGAGATTAAAAACACCAGCCAACAAACAAAAAACCAAACCTATGATTCAGGGGTAGCAGCAGTATAATGATTTTGAGGAAAGGTGGGGAGAAGGAAAATGAGCAATTTGTTACACGGATGAGTCACTGGTGTTGTGTCTGTGAGTGTTCAGTTGAACACAGGATTTCTGAGACAATAGGTTTACTGGCTTAGGTAGTAGGGAAGGAAATAGTGTCATCCAGACAGTGGGTATTCCGTTTCAACCTTGGCATCTAGAATATGTGTTAAATAAAATGCTGAATCCTGGGAATTGTACAGTTTTATGTGCTTGACTGGGGCATAGCCTTATTTCCATTCATTAAAAAATAAAATCCTCCAGATTTAATAGTTTGTTGGGATCAACTGTAGTACACCATTGATATGTTTGAAGTCATGTTCTTCCCCCCCCCCCCCCTCAGATCGGTGCTTTTCCAGCGTTATTTGTATTGAACCCGGCAAAAACTCCTGTTTGGGGCAGCCAATTTCTGAATCATTACGTTGTATGGTAATCTCATATGGTTATTAAAGGGATTACGTGAATTTAATGTGTATGCATGGCTCACAGTAAACATTTTGTGTTGACCATTATTATTGTTACTGAACTCCTTATGATGTGTTCATTCCCGAGTCATTTCAGGGCACGTATCCTGTGCTACGCCCCAGGGCTGTGGGCCTTGTCTTTGTGGTTCTCACAGGAATAGCCCCCATGACCTAAGGCAATGATATGGGCTGTGAATTTTGCTCACCTGACAGTGAACTTCCCGCCTTTGGCTTTGAGGAGAAGCGGTTCACTTTGCAAGGATCCTGAGGCATCAGAGAAATCCCTTTGGACTTGACATTTGGACACAAATATCAAGACATTTCCAAGGTCTCTTGTGGAAGGAGTGTAGTTCAGCGTTAAGTATTTGAGAAAATACCTTCTGTTGGAGAAGACAGGCAGAATATTCTGTTACGACAGATAAAAGTATGACAAGCAAATCACTGGGAAAACAAATGGGCTGTAAACTGTTGACTGATGCAGTAGGTGTGTTTATACTGTACTGGGAAGATAGGAGAATAGTTTGTCGTTAAAAGAGTAGAAGAGGAATGTCATAGCCACTGTTGAGTGTGAACTTGAACAGCTTTCAGCTCTGCTAAGTCTCTTGATACTAGAAGAGAAACAGTACTCATATGGAAGGGAACAAAGGGAATAATGAAGAGAGTTTGGTTATTTTATCATCAAACATACCCTTTTTCATCATCCTTTATGGTATCCTGATTGAAGAGGCCGCACGTCAGAGAATCTCAGTGTAATCAAATGTGAGAATTTCCTTCACAGACTCAGAAGTTGCCCCCACATTTGTTCAGTAGGAGGGCAGGGATGCAGCAAAGAGAAGGCCATGGCGGGGTGGGGGTGTGATGAGGGGAGGCGGCTGGCTTCACAGGGTGAGTGTGCCCAGTCCCCAGCCCTATCCGCCACTGGAATGACAGCCCGCGCTGGAGCTCTGGCTTGGCTAGAGGTGAGAAAGGGTGTGACTTCAGACAGTGCGTGATAGTGTGGTTAAAGCGGATGGATTCCTTTGGGTGACCTGGAGGGGATACCTCGGCTTGCCCTTCGAAGAGATGGTGGTTAAGGTTTGGGAGGGGTGGCCTCAAGGATGGGGCTGAGAATTTTGAATTGGTTAACTCAATTGTGATAACTCAGTTGCGCGGCGGAGGCGTGTTGGTTGTGAAGACGGGCAGGATCTTGTTTGGGAGGTCCTGAGTTTGATGGAGGTGCTGAGGGTAGTGGAACGTCTGGGCCTGAGGCTTAGGGGAGAGATCCGAGTGTGAGGGGAGGGCTTGGGGGCCATCGCGGTGTAGACAGTAGTGATGTCATGGGAAGAACTCCCAGAGTTCTAGCGGGGAGGAGACCAGAAGTGCTGGGGGGAAGAGAGAGTGCTTGCAGCAAGCACGAGGTTCCTGGCTTCTCTGCTGTGCGGAGCCCCGGAGCCCTCCCTGCAAGATAGCAGCTAAAATGTTCTCTGGGTTTGTTTACACTTGTTGGTATGCAAATATTTGTGGAGTTGTATCTAGAAGCGATGCAGGCTTTGCCTTGGAAGCACGGTAACATGTTGACCATGAGGATTCTTGTGGCCTTCAGGAACATTTTCAAGTGTTCTTGCCAAGCATCCCATATGCTTACCTCATGGTTGGGGGAGGCATGTTTGAGGAGTTCCCCAAATTAGTGAGTTTGGAATTAGGGATTTTGTTGCACTTTTTTTGTGACCCTTGTATGTGTAACTTGAGGGTTTTCAGTTTGTGTTGTTAGAGCTGGGGAATCATGGTGAAATGGGAGGGAATTAGAAGTTGCTTGCTTGTTCTAGTAAAGATAACTTCTGCTGCCTGTCATAGTGCATAAAATAAGCAACGTGGCAGTACTAGCCGCTGGTGAGGGTGTGGAACAGGCAGAAAGAAACCTCATGCACCACATGCAAAGAACAACAACCGGTAGGAAGATTGGCGATAGTTACTCACACTGACCGTCTATATTATGAGCCCGAGATTCACGCCTGGGCGTATATTCAACAGAAATACATGCTGCTGCTTAATTAGTAGCAGCTTTGCTCCTGTTAGTCCCCAGGTGGAGAAGCCCAAATGTCTATTAACGAGGGACCGTGTCAACAAAATCATGGTTTATCCATACAGTGCACTACTGCTGAGCGGTAAAAAGGGATGAGCTATTGATTGACGCAACAAGTAGACGAATGCTGCGAGAAAATGTTGAGCTAAGGAGACCAGACACAAAAGTATACTCCAGAGGATTCCATTTTCAGGAAGTCTAAATGGACAAAACTCCCCTACAATAAGGATCAGGATAGTGGTGGTTACCGACGAGGAGGTATCTCTGCAAGATGGATGTGTAAGGCATGCATAAGACAGTGAAAGGTTCTGGCGATTTTGGCAACTGAGATTTTAATGTAACATGACGTAAGATAGTTAGCTGTTCCACAGAATTTAACAGTGCCCTGATCTGGGGTTTCCATCCCATTGTCCCCCCGTGGAGTTATTTGGAACATACAATACACACCTCGTACATGGTCCTTAAGGCAGCTGTTGTCCAGTCTTTGGGGTAGTTAATGAAGTCTGGGTGTTTACTCATTTTTCCTTGGTTCATGAAGGGTGTATTGTTATCATGGCCCAGGGCCAGGCCTAGGGTGATATGATAGAGGCACAGTTTAAGTAACCAAGAGAAATAATATTTTAGTGTGGTATTTCTAAAAAAAAAAAAAAAAAAATTAGCACAGAGAAATCAATGATGAACAAAACGTCAACATTTGTAATAAAGACAGAATTCATATTACTGATTTTTCGTTTTTCCCGATGCTCCCATATGGCTTGACAGGGCACTGTTGTGGGCCGGAAGATGAAGCAGGAGGAGCATGAGGCTTGAGAACTATAGTCTTGGCCTGGATGTCTGACTGACTCAAGAGAGTAAAAGGTGAAAAGGCAGGTTGGTAAAGACTGAACGGCCCTTGATTCTGTTAGTGCTTTTCAGTGTTTTGGGAATGGAAACAAGTGTGCTGTGTCTTGGAAAGGGTTCTTCTCAGTGTATTAAACATTCTGACAACAGGGAATAATGTATACAAGCACTTAATGATGGTCCTTCAGGTACCATAATTGTTCTTTTTAAGTTTTGGTGAATTTTATAGTGTTGACTTCTGGCAAGAGTTGCTTGATGTTCTAAATCAAAACAGGAAATTGTCAAGGCTCAGGTAATTTGTTCATGGCATTAACAAGATATAAAACGTCTTTTAGTGTGGAACAGTATTTAGTAGTAGAAAAAATTCACGATTGCCCACCTTTGAGCTAACCATGTGACTACTGTTGATGTAATTACTTGGTAGGCAGGGCAGAATCTAGTAATTTGCCAGCCTCCATACTGCGTACTTAAAGACACATCCGTGCGTTTGTATGTTATCAAGCGTGGTTTCTGAATTGTGGTCTCTTGTCTTTTTCTGGTGAATAAGTCCCATGCATCATGTCCATTGGGCTCTTCTTCGTGGTCGGGAGGTGTTGCCTGGACTGAGCGTGCGCACGCAAGAGAAGTCCCATATTTTTCAGCATCTCTTCCAAATTGCTATGGATACTGTATCAGTGCCAACTGGAGTCTCCTTTCTATCCCTTTCCGACAGGCTTCCCCTTAGAAGCTGAAATGCTTGCCCTTCCTGATGCTAAGGTATGGGTTATTCAGAATACTAGAGGACTTTTCTAAGTGCATCGTATGGGAACTATTTTCAAAAAAGTATGCCAGAGAGGGTTAAAACTTCCAGCCTTGTAAAAGCTCACTTCTTTGTTCACAGCCTTCCCACCCTGCTTGCCCATTTTGCTGTGCATGGTTTTCTCCTAGCAACACACAGTGGTCAGTGGGAAAGTCAAGCTGGCTGAGAGCCTCCTTGCTACAGACAGGCTTCCCCAGACCGGCACCAGGGCTCCTGGAGGGGCTGGTACCCTGTACCCTGGCGTCAAGGCACAGCTGATGGTACACTGGCCTTTCATGGGATCTGGCAAAGTTTTTTCATTAGGAGTTCCATTGCTTTAATAAAGATGGGGTTATTCAGATCTGTTCTTTCCTCTTGTGTTAACTTTGGTTAAGTTGTATGTTTCCAGGAGTGGTCTATGTCATTGAAGCTGTTGAATTTCTTGCCGTAACCATTATCCTTTTAATGTCTAGAAGAGTTGTAGTGGTGTCCTCCCTTTTGTTTCTGATCTGTGAGTTTCCTGTTAAGAAGATCTCTGTTCATAGGAACTGCCACATCGGGGTAACTGAGTTCGGGAGAGTGGGTGGGGGTGGTGTTGGGAGAAGGGAGTGGGGAAGGCGGTGGAGGAAATAAAGCCTGGGGGAGGGAGGGCGGAGAGGTGGGGACTGGCTGCTGTTGGCTGCCTTCTCTCTGGGGAGGAGCTGCCGGGGGAAGAGCGGTCACGTGGGTGGTGAGCTCATTAGGCTGGGGACACCAGCTGTGCTATTATTAGGGCTTTTCAAGTCCGTGGCAGATGTTCTTAGGCGGAGTTCCAGCCTTGTTCACTTCCCACATATGGCATAATACAGTACATGGAAAAGGAGCGACTGGGTAACAGATAGCTTTTCCATGAAACATCACTCCACCCCCCCTCCCCCGTCCCCCGTGAACTTTTCCCTTCTCTTTCTCTTTGTGTCATTTTCTCTCTGTCGTTCCTTGTCTTTTTCTTTCTCTCACTGTGTTTTCTTGTCTCTGTCTTTTGTCTTTCTGTTTCTCTCTCTGCTGTGTGTTATCTTTCTCTCCCTCCCTCTCTTTGTTTCTGTCTGTCTCTCTTCATCTTTTCTATTTCTGGGCTGTTACCACGACTCCCCCACCCCCCACCCCTCCCTCCCTCCTGTAACACTTCCTTCTTTTCTCCTTTGAGGCCCTCTTATTTAACCCGGTGGGGAACTAGGGCAAGACAGAGTGGCACAGGAAGAAAGTTTGCCCATTTTAGGTTAAAAGTGAGCCTCGGCGTTTCCTAGAAAGTATAAGAAGTGCAGGTAAGTCTGAGGGTGATGAACACTTGAGATTGTGTGGTCAAGAGCCTGGTTTTTAAATTTTAATTTAAAAAATTTTATTTTATTTATTTCTTTGACAGAGACAGATCACAAGTAGGCAGAGAGGCAGGCAGAGAGAGGAGGAAGCAGACTCCCTGCTGAGCAGAGAGCCCGATGTGGGACTTGATCCCAGGACCCTGAGATCATAGACCTGAGCTGAAGGCAGAGGCTTTAACCCACTGAGCCACCCAGGCCCCCAAGAGCCTGTTTTAAATTGCACGGTTAGCTTGACTGCTCTCCACTCATGGGGCACAGCAGTGGACCTAATGGCTCTGGGGCCATTGTAACCCAGACAGACTGAGGAGCTGGCCAGGGCACTGGTTATTTCTGTTCATTTTTGCACACAGTGTTTGCATTGTTGGTTTGGCTGATGACCTCTCCTGCCACCATCGTCCTGGGTCCCTGCCAATCAACTTTTATCAGCAAGTGTCCATGTGGCCCTTCCCTCGCCCCTCATTTTTATAGTAACCCATCTCAGCTTGGAAACACAAGGTAAAATCAGTATCAGAGCTACTTAAATTATTGTTCTGGGAGGACTGAATCGGTACGGGTTATGTGCGGTTATGGGCTGGGACCTCAATGTATATGTTTTAAAGCTCAAAGGGATGCAAGCTTCATTAGAAAAGTTTACTACTGTTTTTTTCCCAGTGCTGTTGTTTTGGGATATTTACACTAATTTTGTAGCTATGACAAATTGATCCCATTTTAATTTCAAAAATAATGAAATATATGTATATCAGTGTCCTGTCTTACTCTAATTTTAAGAAAGGCTCTGTAACTTGGGCATTTTTTTCAAAGGAAAATAAATATAACTAAATATAACTTTTAGGAAAAAATTACTTTTTTTGGATTTTAGAAACCACTTTGTTGTGAAAATGATAAAAAAAAAAAAAAAAAAAAAAAGCCCAAACCCAAAATGTAGAGTGAGATCAGCATGGGAAGAAAGTTATGAATTGGGCACCTAATTATTCTTACTGGTTCTCTGCCAGTTCAGAGATTGGGAAATATAACCAAGAATGGCCTTTTTTTCCCCATGTCCCTAACTTTATCTGAAAAAGGGGAATCATAAAGTAGGAAGCCTTTTCCTATGATGGCCACCCCAGCTCTTACAGACCGGTGGAAGGGGGTGCCGTGGCTCCACGCTGTGGGGCGACAGGGACAAGTGTCCATGCTGAATCTCAGTGTATTCGCTGAGTGGTGTATGCTGATCCCAGAATTGTGGTTGGTTCTGATTTCCTAGGTCTTCAGCAGGTAAGAGTCAGCGTTGGTTGGAGTCAGTGCCTTCTCAACAGGATGGGGAACTGGAGGTCTGGTTAGAAGAGTGATTGCAAGTATGTGTGGAGTGGCCTTCCTGGGCCAGGCACTGAGGTGTGACAGTAAACTAGACAGCCCAGGTCTGAGGACAGGTGAAAGAGATGCAAACAAGTAGCAGGTGTAAGCTGTAATGCCAGGTGGAGACTGGGGGCGATAGGGAGGGAGGGGTGGCAGAGGGTGGAGTGGCTCTGAAGGCCTCCGCGGGGAGGTTATGGGTGAGCAGAGACCCAACCATGGGGAGAGGGAGATGAGCCATGGGAAAATGTGGAAGGACAGCGTCCTCTCAAGTAGAGCAAACAGCAAGTGCCCAGGCCTCTGCAGGTAGGCTAATGTGACCTTAATGCAGGACTCGCCCCCCTAACCCAGTCCGCCCGGGAAATGGACAAAGATGAGGGAGGCAACCAGGACAGGTTTGCGTCCCACTGGCCTGCCTGGCTATGGTCAGCAGTTGCAATTTTATTTTGAGTATGATTGGAAGGAAGCTGCTGGAGGATTCTGAGTAGGGGGTGTGATGTGAATGGATTTACTTTGTACATGGGTTCCCCCGCTGCTGTGTGGACAGCCAGGTAGGGGGAGCAGGGAGGGGGAGAGGGTTCTGTGTTGGTACAGGCTCAGGCAGGGTAGTGGCAGCTCTAGGCCAGCGTGGAGGATGTGCTGTGTGTTGGGGGTAGAGGCTCAGGACAGGCGGGCCAGGGATGTGAGGAGCCGTGGCAAGGAAAACTCTATGGGGATGCCTTAGATTGCATACATCCTGAATGGAGCTTTTAACATCGGACAGCATTTACATAATTTAAAATCCTGGTGTTAGAAGTCATTTGGTGTCCTTTGTTGGTGAAGTGGTTAGTAGGGACAGCTGGAGGTAAAATTTACCCAATACCTAAGAAATGAGCGGAGGCGTCTTCCTCTGAAGCCTGAGGTAAAGGCCGAGAGGAAGGAGAATGCCGTGTTCTTTCACAGCCCGGAAGTCACTCTTCTTGGCAGAAGAGGGAAGAAGGGGAATCTCAAACTTCAACCCAAGGCAAGGAGCATGAAGTAACCGTTGAACAGATTACAAAGAGGGAAAGGAACGGTGTGCCTCAGCACATGAGTAACGGTGAGAGTCATAGCGATGTGAATTTTCAATGTTGAAAAAATTTCTGAAGATTCTCCAAGCGATTCGGTAGTATTTTCTTTGTGTGTGTTGCCAGTTTGCTTATCCTGTGTCTGGATACAGTGCCCTATTTGGAATTTACTGTTTTAAAAATGCTTCCCATAAATTCGAGTGGGGTTGTCTGAGGTGTCTTGCCGATTTCCTCACAGTGTGGATGATAGCTTTTCCCCCCTGTGAGGATCAGAATTTGAGGAACCAGGAAGATGATAGAAACAGTAAAAGCCGATCCCAGGTTTATCATTATCACTTTTTATTACCTCATAATCTGAAATGATGTCCCTCCCTGGAAGGCCTGGCCTTGAATCTTGGCC
This sequence comes from Enhydra lutris kenyoni, assembly GCF_002288905.1. NCBI lineage: Eukaryota > Metazoa > Chordata > Mammalia > Carnivora > Mustelidae > Enhydra > Enhydra lutris. The sequence continues at coordinate 14,711,213 of NW_019154150.1, forward strand.
TGGGCAGAAAATCTGACTCTGCCCCAGCTCCTGGAAAGTGAGAGGATTCCTTCCTTCACCTGAAGGCTTGAAGGGACTGAGTGAGGAATGCTTAGCAGCCTTCTTTGAGAAGCACGTGCTGTTGCTTGAGGCCAGTCAGTTGCTGAGGTTATCGGTCAAGAATCTGGAAGGTGCGTTCTCTTGGAATCTGAAATTTTTAAGGACAGATCTTGCTGCTTTCTGGTCAAGTATGGCAAGAATAATCAACACGAGAAGCTGGGCTTACTTGGGATTCCGGTATGTGCAGATGAGTGGGGCATGCCTAGTTATTCCAGAACGTGCTGCCGTCTTCCAGGTAGTGGCTCTGGGACTTGGGTTTCCTCTCTGTGCAGCGCAGAGGAGCTGCCCATCACCCCGTCATGCTGTTTGAGGCCTAGCGAGTCTTTGCCAAGTATGGTGTGAAGCCCCAGGATATTGCTCAAATTCACCTAGCATGTGTCAACACCCGAGGGCTGCTTTCCAACCTCTGAACGCTTCTCTTCTAGGCCTTTCCACTATGTCTTATTGGCATCTGAATAAATCAATAGGAAGTTACGAAGGACCAGATTAATGCTGACGGCCATCTCGCCTATTCCAGGACTGTTATCCTGTTTTCCTTCCTCATGTCTTCTCTTATCACCCCAAGACTGTGGCACCAATATTTTTTAACTCCCCCAAACCCGTGTGGTAGGCTGCTCCCCTCCTTAAAATGAAACTCCATTGTCATTGAATCAAGACACTGGCTGCTTTGTTCGGAAATGTGGGAAGGAAGGGATTTTTCCTGTAGAATACGATCAAGTCAGCTCTTTTAGAAATAGTCATTCTGGGCTCGGGTTGCCTTCAACTATATTTTGATGTGTTTGTTCTGGTACTGTTAGCACATCACATTCTGGGCTCTTTTTAATGGGCTCTGGGTAATTACCGTGGCCTCCCATCTCAGCGAGTACAGTAAGCCATTCAGGAGGATAGCCGGTTGCTTATTAGCTGGCAGCTGGTGGCCTCTGACCCCTCCTCCTTGGAGATGGTGTGAGGCCCAATTAGAGAGCCCTTGGATGGGGCTAAGTGATTGCTGGGGCATAAATAATGCAATCTACCCTGTCTCCCTGTGCATGTGGCGGGGCCGAGCACATTGGATCTTCGGATGCCTGAACCTCATAATCTGGGTCCTGAAGGCTTCGGCTTTGTGACCTTGGGAAGGGTCTCAGCCAGTGAGCCTCTGTGTTTCTATCCGTGGAATAAGACTGTCGCAAGGTTGTGGGGATTCACTAAGGTGACGTGTAGAAGGGTTTGGGTTCTTCTCGCTTGTTCAGCAGGCCCTCAGCCTGGAGAGCTCTGAGCTCCACTCTTTTGGGGCTGGTGACACTTTGGGATACTGCCCTCTCCTTCCACTCCCAGGTTGTACGCCTCCCATCATGGAAGACCAGGACATTTGGGTTACGGTCGTGTTCCCCTGACCTAGTGCCTCATTCGGGATTCTGATGACTCACCCGGCACGTTGACCATCTCCTCTGCGGTGGTGGCCTCTCCTCCCTTGCCCTTGTCTCAGCCTGGACTGTGTCATCTCCTGAAGTTACCTGTCCCACCTCTGAAAACCTCAGCATAACTATCCTGCTCTTTGGACTCTAGACCGTCCAGCCCTTCATGCACGTTCCTTGCCCCCTCCAGGTTCCTGGCGTCTCCCCTCCACTCCAGCCTACTGTCACCGAGCACCCATTGTCCTTCCTTTTTGCTACCTGGCAGAACTCTGTGCCTAACCTCCCGGGGGCTGCTGGAGAAGTTCTAGAATCACCTATCACCCAGCCCGGTGACCCTGTCAAGCAACTTCAGCTGGGCCACAGGCTTTGCCCAGTTGTATGCAGAAGTTTCTTTAGGTTTCTCTGTCTGCCTTGTGTCCCAGTGACTGTTCTAGACTTTCCAGGTCTTCCCTAAACATTTACCCCTGGCAGTGTGAGCAGGAGCCTACAGACTTGCTGCCTCGCAGCCTTCATGTGCAGACGTTGAGAACATTTCTTCTGTCCTGTCTTCTGTGACGTGAAGGAGGGACCCTCTTCCTGCCTGAGGCTAATTTGCATCAGCCTGTGGGTCCCATCCTCTCTCATGTCCTTAGGAGTGGCGCCTGGAATCCCAGTCCTTTCTGTCTCTTTAGCCTCATCCTGTCTGTGGTCTGCATGCCACATCCCTCTGACATACTTTGTTCTCTCCCATCTTTCTAGACCCCCGGTCTTCCTTGGCCATAGCTCCTTCCTTCCTTCCTTCAATGCCAGTCTCACTGAAACCTCCTTTTCCCCTCCTCCCTGGCCCTGTTGCCCTCAGGCACCTGAGCTGATTGTTCCCCTACCAAGAGCTCTGAATTTGTGTGCTATAATTCCAGGGCACACCCAGTCCTGGCATTTTTGACCTTTGATAGCACAGGCTATACACTCTGGCATTCCTTCCATGTCAGAAGGCTCTTTTCCCTGGGCTTCTAAAAAGCTGCTCCTTTCTGGCTTCCTTCCCACTTCTGCCGCAGCCCTGCCTCACAGGTTCTTCTGCCCCAGTGCAGTCTTTGGGTGGTGGCATCCTCAAGCTCTGTCACCTTAGCGGAGCACCCTGCCTTGCACACTGTCCCTGGAGGTGGCCACGCCTGTGGCCTCGTTTGCCATCACTACCCAAATCTTGTTTCCTGAGCCCTGGACCCATTTACCTGCGTGCTTCCCTGCCTGCCTACCTCACACCTCCATTTTGGGGTGCATGAACATGGCCCAGCTCATTACCACCTCCACCACTTTCTCCCCCTGCTCCCCACTTCCTCCCCACCAAGTAAGGAGTCTCTACCTGTGAGCCCAGTCACATGGAGGTTATCCCTGTTCTCAGCTGCTCAGGCAGGAACCTGGACCTTTACCTGACCCTCCATTTCTCACTCCTGCCCCTTCTCCTGGGTATTTGCCTCCTAGATCACTCTGAATGGCCTGCTGGCCTTCGCTGCTCTAATACTTTCTCTACTCTGCTGAGGTGACCTTTCTGAAGTGTAGATCAGATCCCTTCATTTGCTTCCTTCCAGCCTGTTCAGGAACTCCCCATGGGGCCAAAGAGGCTGCTGCCCCTCCTTCCCTTGCTAAAGCCCTTCAGAGCTTTTCCATTCCCTCGAAGGGCCCTGCTTTCCCTTCTTCCTCCTGGACTTTGCCTGTGCTGTTAAGTCTGCCCCCACTCCCTGCACAGCCTGTCCTGGCAGTTTGGCTGACTCTTGCTCACTTTTTAGGTCTGTCCTGAGTTTGGCACAGGAAGACTTTCCTCACCCCAGGTTACCCATCTGTATCAGCAGTTCTCCCGGAGGCCTATCACTGCTGATATTTTTGTCTGTGGCCCCTTTGGAGGTAAAGAACATCCATGAGAGGCTTCAGTGGGACAGTGGAGGGCATACAGACATCTGCCCTGGCACTTGACCCAAAGGGCTATTTTCATCTGGAGCTTATATGGGGCACAGCATGTTGAGATCATTCTTTGCAATGGGTGGCAGGTTCCATCAGGGCAGGGATTTTTGTCCCATTCATTTCTCTCTAGTCCCAGTACTACTGGAGGCAGGCATAGCTCCTGGCACCTAGTAGGTGCTCAGTAAATACCAGATCAGATGACTGCAGAGCAAACGTGACCCTTTCGATCTTGTTCAGTTTTCATGATGGCAGATTTAAGTTGCTGTCTCTGTCTGTCAGGATGATGGGGGAGAGGGAGGCATGGATTTGGGAATAGGAGCGGCCCCTTGGAGTGGACTTGTTCTACGGCCTCTCTTGTACCGTTTTGTCACATGTTTGTGAGCCTTTTAAAATCACAAGTCGTAAATCACCAGAGCCGTGTAACAGAATTCCTGGGTCATGAGATAGTTGCGGCTGCTCTGACTCATGGACCTGGCCAAGTGCGGGGGTTGGCGCTGGGGTCCTGGGCAGCAGGCACCTGCTGTTGTGCAGGAGACACACAGAAGATGCTTTTGTGCTTTCAGGAGCCGAGTAACGAAATGGGTATGGTTCTTTGTCAGTCGTTTACTGGACAGATATGTGTAGGGGCCCCATTTTGTGCCCACTTTCTTAATGATCTTATTCGCTGGTTTTGGGGTTTTATTTCCAGCCTCCCCCGAGGGAAAATGGAAGCTGCTGGAGGTTGGGAACCTCATCTGTGAGGCTCACTGGGGGTGCCCAGGGCTCAGCACAGTGCCTGGCAGAGTGCTTTTGCTGAAGGCATGGCGGGCAGGGGGTGGGGGGTGGTGGACAGGTGTGCAGTCCCTGCCCCCTAGAGTTTATAGTCTGGTGGTGTAGACAGACATTAATGACGTTTCAGAAGGAAATGTAGCGTTGTAGCAGTGACTGAGAAGCTGCTGGGCTCAGCGGATGATCACAGGAACTTTTTGGCTTGGGGAGTTTGGGAAGGGTCCCCAGAGGTAAAGGAAAGGTGCTCAGCTCAAGAGAAGGGCAGGGCCATTCAGATGGAGGGAGCAACATGACCCATGTTGGGAAATCATGTTAGAGGACCCTCTTTTCTGTGTCTATCAGTGGACTCCAACACCTGCCTCTCCTTTCTCAGAACAACAGGTGACGTTTAATGGGTGTTTACATGGATTACAACGTTTTAACCTCCCAGTGATTTCGCTGAGATGGGACTGGCCAACCTTTGGAATTTAAGTAGCTGGTCCGTATTGAGGGGTTTGAGTTCAGGCATCTTTACTACTATCCCTGCTTCTCCTGCTTCCAGAGGCAAGCTGTGTGAAGGGTGTGAAGTCCTGGCTTCCTGAGAGCTGTCTTGCAGGGTCACTGCAGGGAGAACTGCAGGACCTTGTACATCTGAAAGACAGGGTTATGGTACTCTTTTTTTTTTTTTTTTTTTTTTTTAAAGATTTTTATTTATTTGACAGAGATCACAGGTAGACAGAGAGGCAGAGAGAGAAGGGGAAGCAGGCTCCCCCCTGAGCAGAGAACCTGATGCGGACTCCATCCCAGGACCCTGGGATCATGACCTGAGCGGAAGGCAGAGGCTGTAACCCACTGAGCTTCCCAGGTGCCCCGGGTTATAGTACTCTTATCACTTTGCCTGACAAGGGTGTGGATTGGAGAGGTCAGTCGCTTTTTCTAAGGGGGACGCCCAGTGGAGGGCAGGCTGGGATTGGAGGGTGGCAGAGAGGTTCACAACCCACTGGGTAACTCTTGAGATCTTTGCAATAGTGTCCCCTCCTAGAGGTGGCGCAAGGGTATTGGGGTAGGGTTAGGAAGGCTGAGCTGCCTTTATACCTGGACCAAAATACCAAGGATACGTAGTTTTGTTTTGAACAGCCTTGAGGTCCAGTGGACATATCCATTCTGTGTTGTCTTTTCACTTTCTTGATGGTATCATTGGCAGCATGAAATTTTTAATTTTGACCAAGCCTAGTGTATCTGTTTTTGGTTCCTTGTGCTTATCGTGTTATAATGAAGAAACCGTTCATTGCCTGACTTAAGGTCCTGAAGATCCATTCCTATGTTTTCTTCTAAGAGTTTTATAGTTTCAGCTCTACATTTAGGACTGCGATCCGTTAATTTTTGTGTGCGGTGTGCTTAGGAGTCCAGCTTTGCTGTTTTTGTGCGTGGGTATCGTCCCAGCGCCATTTGTTGGAAAGACGGTTCTTTCCACATTGAATTGTCTTGTTGAAAGTCAGTTGTCCATACGTATAAGTGTTTATTTCTGGGTTCTCATTCTGTTCCATTGATCTGTAGCATTATGACAGTATTACACTGTAATGATTAACCGTAGCTTTGTACTAAGTTTTGAAATCAGGCAGTGTGAGTCCTCCAACTTTTCCTTTTTCAAGATTGTTCTGGCTCTTCTGGATCTTCTACATTTCCATTTGAACTTTAAGATCAGCTTTTAATTTCTGCCAAAGAGGCAACTGGGATTTTGATAGGGGTCGCATGGAATCTGTAGATCAATTTTGGGACCATCGCCATCTTAAAATAGTAAGTCTTCCTTAATGTGAGATATCCTCTCATCTAGTTAGATAGTCCTCACTTCTTTCCACAATGTCGTCTTAAACACTTCTTTTGTTAAATTTGTCCTTTAGTATTTTATCCTTTAGTATTTTATCCTTATTTGGATGTTACTATAAGTGTGATAATTTTCCCAATTTCATTTTTAGAATGTTCCTTACCAGTGTATGGAAATACAACTGATTTTTGTATATTGATGACATATCCTGCAACCTTGCCGAACCTGTTTATTAGTTCCAATAGGTTTTTAGTGGGTCCCTTAGGATTTTTTGTGTATAAGATCTTATCATGTGCAAGTAGAAATAGAAGCTTTACTTCTGCCTTTCCAGTAATAGTGTTTTTTATTCCATTTTCTTGCCTATCTGCTCAGGCTAGAACCTCCTGTACAGTGTAGAACAGAAGTGGCAAGAGTGGGCATCCTTGCCTTGTTCCTGATCGTAGGGGAAGACATTCATTCTTCCATTAATAAATGTGGTGTTAGTTGTGGGTCATTCATAGATGCTTTTTACCAGGTTGAGGAAGTTTTTTTATTTCTAGTTTGTTGAGTGTTTTGTCATGAAAGGGTGTTGAATTTTGTCAGATGTTTTTTCATCGTTTATTGAGATGGTCATGTGGTTTTTGTCCTTTATTTTATTAGGATGGCTATCGCAGTAAATGATTTTCAGATCATTACTTCCTTGTATTATTTTTCAGGACCTCCATTAAATGAAAATAGTTTTGAAATAGAGAACTTCTGAGTAAAAAAAATTGCTTCTGTTTACAAATTGTTTTTCACTGAGCTGAAGTTCTTTGTTTTTTGTTTTTTTCTTTTGGAAAATGAACCCGTGACAGTGATTGCTTCCTAGGATGTGTTCCTGAGAAGAAATGCAGTTCTTAATGCTAATGGCAAACGGGCTATCCGGCTCTCCAGGGCTGATCATCTCCGGTTGCCACTGCTAGCTGTGACTGCAGTGGACCCTGACCTGCCACGGTCTAGAAGTGTTACTAATTATACTGATCTCCTTGTCTCATCTTTAAAAAGAATGATGAGCCCGGCTTCTTATTACCAGAGAATGTTGGCCTCCTTTGTAAAGAATACATTAGGAAGGATGCTTATGTGGAATTTGATCCCGGGAGCTCTGCTTTAGTGTTCTCGCTGATCTTGCCTCCCGCTTTTGGGGTAAGGATTAGTGTATCTGCAGCCATTATTGTGGGTTTATGGGCAGCAGCTTAGCAACCGTTTCAGGGCACTCAGCTGTCTCAGTTTGTCCCTGCTTGTGCCCTCTTTCTCCTGCATTCACTCTTCTCCCTCTCCCCTCCCCCATTCCCCTCTTTTCTTTCCCAGTCCTTCCCCTAACCTCTCCTCTGGTCTCCCCTCCTTGTTCCTCTTCCTTCTATCCCCTCCCCCATTCCCTCTCCTGCAGTCCATCTCCCCTCTCTCCCCCTTCCCTCCTCTCTCCTGCCCCATCTTTTCTCTTTCTAGACCCCTCCCCCTGACCCTTGCCCTCCTGCTTCACCCTTTGTCTTGGGAATCCTTTGTATTTACTGTGACCCCCGGGCCCCCCTTTCCTCCCCTAATCCTCTCTGCCCTGTGAGCAAATCTCTCTGGTTTCTGAAGGATGTTGTTTTTGGCTTCTTGCCAGTGGGTTTCTCTAACTTGAGACCCTGTGTCCTGTTTTCTCCACAAAGGTGGGGAGTAAGGGGGACCCAGTTTTCATGGTCACCGACAGGCTCTCTTTTCAGGGTCTAGCTATTTCTGAGCCAGTCCCTGGCTTTGCTTTTCAGTATCCCTGGTTCTGATTGTGACCTCTTGAGAGTGGCAGAGCTCCTCCCCCATCATTCCCGGGGGACACATATTGGCAGATTTGAAAGAGGACAATGCTGTTGCCTCTAAAAGCTCTTGATGACTTGATGGCCAGCCTTCTTACTGCCCCTTTGGAATGCCCTTGATCAGTGGGAGATGGTCTGTTTTACAGAAAATGATTGCTATGGTCGTAGTTTAATATTTTGTAAACATCTGGTTGTGATTCTTTGCGGTGATCTGCAGGGGTTGGTTTGGGATGGAAAGGGTAATCTGCTGACCAGTTCTCTTGATTTGCTGGAACCCAGATGTCCTGGCCGCTGGTCTGGGTAGAAATTTACATTTCAGGTAGCTCTAAGTAGGTACTGGGTTGACTTAGATTTTGGACCTTAAAATTGGTGTTGAAATTTTTTTTTTTTTTAAAGATTTTTATTGATTTATCTGACAGAGAGACAGCAAGAGAGGGAACACAAGCAGGGGGAGTGGGAGAGGGAGAAGCCAGCTCCCCACTGCACAGGGAGCCCCATGCAGGACTTGATTCCAGGACCCTGGGATCATGACCTGAGCTGAGGGCAGATGCTTAACTGACTGAGCCACCCAGGTGGCCCTGATGTTGAAATTTTAAAATAATGAATTTTTCTTTCTTTTTTTTTTTTTTTAAAAGTTCTACTTGGGTGTCTTTCACCCTCCCCATTAACACTTTTCAAGTCTTTTTTCCCCTTTTTTTTTAAAGGTCATTTGAATATTGTTTGTATAATGTGGAAGTTTTCTGTCTCGGAGAGGGCAAGTTTCCTAGAAAGTAGTCAATAAATTGGATTTGCCAGTCCAAGTTTCATCTTGCTGTGCCAAGAGGCTGGGCTCTGGTCTGTGCCACCTGCCCACTGTGTGGGCTTTTCCTCCCACTCCTGGAGTTGCAGTCTTCTCCTCCATAGGGCTGAGATGGGGTGTCTTGTTCAAGGGATGGTGAGGGTAAGGGGGGGCGCTGTAGTTTAATTGCTTATTACTAAACACCGTCAATGTGTTATTACGATTGTTTAGTTACAGAGGTCAGTCAGTCCCTGAAACAGCCTTCAGCCGGTTGCCCATTTTCTTTATTTTTCTTTCCTGTTCTGTTTTTCACTTGAATTACATGATTCCTCTGGACTTTTTAAGTTAGCCCGGACTAAGAAATTAGAGCTGTAAAACCAATTTACTTGAAGAAAATAAAATCTTTAGCAGCTAATGCCTGTGTGTTTCTTAAAAAAAAAAAATTTTTTTTTTTTTTTTTTAAATTTTAAAAAGATGTGGTCATTCTGAAATGGGATGGTTTAAAATCCTCAGAGCAGGAACCTATTGCTGCTATAAACTGCTCGTGAGGACACATTTTATAGTGTATTACATCTCTATATAAATGTATACCTTTTCTTTTTATAACCTTATTTAGAAGCTGGACTCCTACCTTCATTTAAAGGCACCTTACTGTAGGGACTATTTCAGAGTCGAGTTTTAAAGGTGGAATCACATCCTTTTTCTATTCATTTAAACATGGACTGAGGGGCCCCTGGGTGTCTCAGCGGGTTAAGCCTCTGCCTTCGGCTCAGGTCACGATTCCAGGGTCCTGGGATCAAGCCCCGCATTGGGCTCTCTGCTCAGCACAGAGCCTGCTTCCCCCTCTCTCTGGCTGCCTCTCTGCCTACTTGTGATTTCTCTGTCAAATAAATAAATAAAATCTTAAAAAAAAAAAAGGTAAACATGGACTGAATGCTCTCTGTGAGGTGGGGTAACTGTGGAACCAATCCTTTGCCTCAGGCTCACGCTCAAAACTGGGTCCCCTGAACTCTTGGTTCACTGCATGGTTGGGGCGCCAGGCTCTGGCCTTCAGTTGTCCTGTGATCCTGAGGCCACGCCATCTGGCTTCCTCCCTGAACCAAGACTCCTTCACCTGGGATGGTTAGAAATCAGGCCATTGTGTTCAAGTAAACCAAAAGCCTTCATAGTGTACTCTTTGTTCAGAGGTACTTCGGAATCAAACCCATTCCCTTGGGCTGCTGTTCCAATCGCCCATAACATACAAAGGTAACACTACAGATCTGTATATTTAAGCTTTTTGGGTTACATGAATTTTAGATGATTGAATGATTCAGTACATCCTATGAGTGGGAGTCCCTGTGCCTACAGGTCTCTGAGCCTGCCGAGAATTGCTGTCTTTCCATGTGAACCTCCCTCCCTCCCAGACCAGTATCGGTCTTAGTAATATGTGTGTCCTGGGGTAGCAGTCCCCGAGCTGAATGGCAAACAAACGAAAACTAGGGACGTCTAGGGTAGCAGATCCCAGATTTGGAACTGGAAGCTTTGCCTTGATAAACATGGTTTGGACTGAGCAACTTTTGCAATTTTCTTTCTTTTTGTGGATTCAAATGTACCATAGAGCATACTTGAAAAAAAAATCACATACAATTTTCTTGCGGTTCAGGAGCTCCCATGAGACCCTCTGCAGGCCATAGCTTGGGAAGGCGGGTAGACTGCCTGGTGAGAGCAGACGTGGGCTCTGCTCTGTGTCCCTCTGCTGCCTAGCGTGGCTGCTCATGTTAGGTCTTCCCCTCTGGAGGAGTCTGTTGGCTCAGCTGCTTCCTGGGGTTCTCAGGCCCTAGTATCCCACTCCTAGGAAGATGAATTCAGGTGACGTCTATTGAGTACCTGGAGCCCTTCTGAGAGAGGGAAAATGAATCAGTGTGTTTACAGTTAAGTTTGGATTTAGGCTAGAAGACACAGTGTCTTCTAATATTTACAGTACTTGTCTTGGGAGGAAGAAATGCAAACGGTTTCCATTTTCCAATAAGATGAACTCCTAATCCATAAACCAATCAAGCACGAATGGGTCATAGTTCTGGTGTTCATTGAGGAGTGTTCTCCCGCCCCCCCCCCCCTTTTTAAAGATTTATTTATTTGAGAGAAAGAGGGAGAGAGAGAGCCTGCATACATGTGCATGTGTGTGTGCATACAGGAGTGGGTTGGGGGCAGAGGGAGAGGGAGAGAGACTCTCATGCAGACCCTCTGCTGAGCATGGATCCGGGTTCAATCCCACGACCCTGACATCATGACCTGAGCCAAAATGGAGAGTCTGCCACTCAACCAACTAAGCCACCCAGGTACCCCTCCTCCTTTTCTTAATGCAAGTGTATGCTTTTTGATTGTCCATTCTGAATATTGTGTTTTGCTATTTCCTGAGGGTCCTGAAGTAACTATTTTTTGTTGAATTGGATGACCTTGGTTTCATTTAGTTTTTAAGGGACAGTGCAGTCTTTGACTGAAATTGGAGGTACTTGTATATATTTCTTACTAATTAAGAATAACATTTTAGTGCCTAATATTTAAATTCATTCTTTAAATTAAGTGTGGTCAAAGTATTAGGTTGCCTTTTTTTTTTCATATAAACAAAAGTGAAGCAGACTTTAAAATACATGATTATTATATCCCTGAATTATCTTCATATATTCAGTGGCGACAAGAGGGAATGTAAATGGTCCCTCACAAGCCAGTCTTTTGGCAGATCTGGTAGATAGAAAAATGGGCTCATTTTAGATTTACTTTTTTCCATTTCTATCCTTCAGTTCTAGTTTTGACATTAATCAGGTGGAAAGAAAAGAAGAAAGCTCTGGAACCCCCAGATTTGAATGATTAGCCCATGGATACCTGCGGTTGACTTTTTAAGTTAAAAATTGTGAATCTTTCTTGGCAGTAGCCAGTTTTCAAGGGTCTGTGATTTAGGATGGAACAGAGATGAAAGCAAGAAAACATTCCAAAATAGACCACTCAGAAATACCCAGTGTTGATGCACAGAGAACATCTTGCCACAGAATCTCTTCTGTGTGTGAGATCCACTTGACTTTTCTTTTTTTAAACAATTTTTATCAAGACAAGCACATGCACATGCACATAACTTAAAAAGATTTTTTAAATTATAAAATCAAACAGGTACAGAACACCACACAAAACCATGAATAGCATAATGAGTTATTATTAAATACCTTCTATAGTGACAGCCCAGTTTAGGAAGTACAACTTTGTCAGCTTCTGCAGAAGCCCCTCTCACCCTCCCTCCAAAAGTAACTGCTGTCCAGACTTTTATCATAATCATTAAGTACCATAATTTATTTTTGTCTATTTTAAAAAAGGTTTTATTTATTTATTTGAGAGAGAGAGAGTGAGAGAGCGAGAGAGAGAGTGAGCGAGACAGAGAGTGAGTGCACAAGTCAGGGGGAGGGGCAAGAAGCAGACTCCCAGCTGATCAGGGAGCCTGACATGGAGCTTGATCCCAGGACCCTTAGATCATGACCTGAGCTGAAGACAGATGCTTAACCGACTGAGCCACCCAGGTGCCCCCAGAAACATGCTATGTATTTAAGTCTTTTAATATACAGATTTTTCTCTTCCTTCGCTTCCTCTTCCTCATGGTTTATTGAATAACCCAGGCCATTGGACTGGCAGAGTTGACCACAGCTCTGAAATGACCTGGCTTGTGTGTACAGTCACAGTGCAGTTCAGTGTGGTCCTCAGTCCATTGTATTTCCTGCTAATCTCATGTACATGGTTTCTAAAAAGTCTAATAACACTAAGGGACCAGTGAAAAACAACTGTATTTTCCATATTCCACCTGTTCACCTCTCCCTCTTATTACAAGCTCTAAGGTTTTTCTTCTCATCTTTGCTTTTATAGTTCTAAATTATCCTGGTTTTTATTCTCGTGCTTGATTGGTAGTTGGACTGGGTATAGAATTCTCAGTTGTGGTAATTTCCTCTCAGAATTCCGAGGGCCATGCTCCCTGTCTTTGATCCTTCAGTGTTGCTGTTAGGAAGTCTGTGACCATCCTGATTCCTGATCCTTTGCATGTCACTCAATTTTTTAGAAGCTTGTGACATTTTTTTTTTTTTTTTAAAGATTATTTATTTATTTATTTGACAGACAGATCACAAGTAGGCAGAGAGGCAGGCAGAGAGAGAGAAAGGAAAGCAGGCTCCCCGCCAAGCAGAGAGCCCGACGCGGGGCTCGATCCCAGAACCCTGGGATCATGACCTGAGCCGAAGGCAGAGGCTTTAACCCACTGAGCCACCCAGGCACCCCAAAGCTTGTGACATTTAAAGGTGATGTGTAGGGTGTTTGTCATTCATTACTCTGGGTATTCAGTGGGTCATCTTCATCTAGAAATTTATGCTCTTCAGTTCTAGGAGACACAGTTTTTATGCATAAAGAAATATTTATGTGATATATGTATAGATATAATTATATATAAATCCATAATATAATCATGCATATAATTTTTGTGATCTTTATAAAAGTATGTAAGTATAAGTATATAAACACATAAGTATATAAGTATAGGTATAATTATATATAAATTGTAATATAATCATGCATATAATTTTTGTAAAATCTTTATATAATTTTTTGATAATTTCTTCCTGTTATTCCCCCCAGCCCCTCCCCCCTTTTTTTCCATTCTGGAGCTCCTTTTATTGATTGTTGTACCCCCTGGGATTTGCTCCCTCTTTATCTTATCTATTTTTCTCTATTATTAATTCTTACTCTTTTTTTTTGGGAGATTTCCTCAGCTTTATTCTTGGTTCTTTAATTTCTTATTTCTGCTATAAGCTAATTTCTGGTATTAGTTTGTGAATGCTCACTTTTATTCTCTGAATGTACCTCCTCCCTTTTTTTTTTTTTTTTGGAATAGTGTCCTATTCTCATTTTGGGGGGGGGCAGTGTGTCTTCTCTTTCTGAAAGCATTAATGGTAATATTTTGAAATTTGCTTCTGTTCCCTGCATTGTCCCTGTTTCCTTTGAATTCCTTTTCCTGTTTGCTTTGGTCTCTGTCTACAGGTTAGAGGCTTTTCTCCAATGTCTGGTGGTCTTTGGTTGTCCTTATTCCATTTGGAGTTCTATATGGAGAGTGGGGCTTGTGGATTAAGTATTATGAATATGTTGGGGCACTTAGCCTTTTCACTGGGGACTCTGGGTATCTGGAGTTGTTTCCTTTGGTTCTGGTCTGTTTCCCTAGAGGGGAACCCTCAGTCTCTTGCCTGGCGGCTGGTATTCTATGAATTGAGTTGGGGAAGTGAATAGGGGGAATCTATACATACTCCCCTATTTTTGACCCAATCTCAGCCCTCCCTGGTGTTCTAGGACCCAGTGCTTCTGTGGTTCAACGCCTCTGACTCTGACTCCAAAGTTCTGCTGGAATGAAGAAAGAACTATTACCCGGATGTTCTGGCAGGCCAGCAGGATCTGTGGACCTGGGAAGGTGTCCGATTGCTCTTGTATGTGAACCTTCTGCTAATCCCCAGCTTGTTGGCCCTCACCATCCCCCACAGTTCAGTCTTCTCAGAGTTAGTCCCTTACTTCTCCTTGGGACCCTCCCTGCAGGTACTTGTTACAGTGGCTTCTGCTCTGGGAAGGCGGGTAAAGCCAGATTCTGCTGCCTTTCATCTTCTGAAAATTGGTTGACGTTTTTCATGTTCTCTTCTCTTCCAGTTTCTTTGACTTTATAGCTTATTATATCTTGACATTTTTTTTCCCTTTTGGGACTTATGGGAGTAAAGTTGAAGGCCTTCTGGCTGACTTTATTTTGAAGGCAGAATTTTATTTTTAAGTACAGAAAAGCTGACATTGTATCATCCGTCCAGCGTAGAGGCAAGCTCTTTAGCTATTGTGTTCCCAGTGGTGGTGGGTCCTGTCATATGGGCATTGTTAGCCGCCAGGCCAGAGCTCTCGGTCTTTGAGTCAACCTCTATGAGCAAGAGATGGTGCAGCTCTTGCTGTGTCTTCTTCTTTGATACTCAATAGGGAACCTTCCAAGGCCCATGGGAAGATGGGTAGGTAACTCAGTGAGAATCCATGCCTTCTCGTTTTTCCCTTCAGTGGGGACAGTATTAACCCTCCTCACAGTTCAGGGGCTCCCTTAGTGAGGACTTCCCTTTTATCTGCAGCTTGCTTTTCAGCCTGGGCCAGCATCTGCCACGTGGTTTTCCTCTTTTGGCTCTGGTGGGTACTTATGCACTAGTTTGAGGAGGTGAATAGCTAAGACCCAAGTGAACTGGCCTTCAAAGTCTTATAGAGGATGGCTAGCTCTTTGCTGCTGTCTTTGGATGGGTCAAGAAAGAAGGGCAGGACAGTGAGGGGTGATATGTGTGTGACCTTGAAGATTGTCAGAACCCCCATCTTTTAAATCATGAAACACAGTGGAGTTCTAGCTGCTTCATTGTGGGTTCCCAAGAACGCAGGCCTGGTGACTGTCTACATGGGACCAAGATTTTTTTTTTTTTCCCCTTATCAAACTTCTCTCCCTTCTAATACGATCTTTAGTGCCTGGCAATGCCCTGGTGACTCATTTGGAAGCTTTTGTGACTTGAAGCTGCCCCATGACCTTGTGATATGTTAGCTGAGCTGGGGCCCCAGCTTTTGAATGATGAAATCTGGCTTCCTAAGAAGCAGGGAGTAATCCGGGAATTCCAAACTCACAAAAAATTTAAAGAGAATTAAAAGTCCCAGACACCCCTCCTGGGTAGTGTTCTAAGGGACATTAGCCCTGTGCTGAAGAATTCAGTGTGTTGGTGTCTTAGGGATGTTTGGCTTGAAATTACATATTGGTTTAGAGCAGTGGCTCTCATTTCGGTCTCCTAGCAGCAGCCTCACCTGGGAGCCTATCTGAAATGTAAATTCTTAGGTCTTACTCCACAATAGAGAAATGCAGAGATGGGGCCCAGCAATCTTAGTTTTTAATAAGCCCTCCAGAAGGTTCCCAGGCATGCTGACTGGTTTAGATGATTAGACTCACACTGAAGCCCATCCTTGTGGACTTGGGGGTTAGTGGCACAAAGTCTGGAAATCTATATTCCACAGGAGCGGTAATCTTACCTGCGGCTTCCTGAGAAAAGTATCCCCCCAGCGTCATTGCCCAAGGCCTCTATGGCGTTGTTGAGCAGTTCCAGCCTGGGATTTGGGAAAGCAGCCACCTAGACCAAAAGCGTGGTTAAATCTCCAAGGCAAAAAATAACTTGTCTTATTCTGCATCCTGTGAAGAACTGAGGAGGGGTGTGTGTGTGTGTATGGGTGATAAGAACAGTTGGCATTCTGGGGGTTTCCTTCTAGTCTTTCTTCTGTGTGCCTGTGGCTACGGGATGTATATTTCACCTAGCTGCGATCCCACTGTACGCATTGTTCTGTATTATGTTCCCTGCCTCCCCCAAACCCATGGTGGAAGAGCCCTGGACACCACTGTCTAAGGACTAAGGTGGCAGGTGGCCCCCAACTTTGAGTTCCAGTTGTCAGAGGCACCTACCTGCGGTCTGAGAAAATTGCTGGGCCAGGTGCAGGCCCTCAAGAAGTCATCTCCCCCATGCCATTTGGAGTTGTCGGGCTCCTTTCGGGTCATCTTGAACCTTCTGTTAAGGGGGAAAGGCAGGGGGAGCCAACTGACCAGGCCACTCCATTGCCATTCAGATTCCCTGACGCTGCAGGCTGGCTGAATGTTGCTTTCTCATGTGCTGCTGGGAATAAAGCTGCTGGATTCTTTTCCTCCCAAACAATGGCTGGTTCTATGAGTTCTTGCTTCTCCCAGGCAAGGCCCCACACAATGAAATCATTTCTTTTCCATTTGTTTAAGCTGGTGGACCTTATGGCCTCTGTCTCGTTGACTTTTATCTGATGTTTACAGATAGTGTAGTGGGATAACCGACTAATTCTTTGCACAAAGAAAAAGGTGGATGATGGCATCACCCCATTCCCGGGGGTGGGGGATGGTGGGGGCAGGGGGGGTGGGACACTCTGTGGAGGGAGGATTCCACAGTCCAGTCCCTTCAGGATAAGGAATCAAGTTGGTAGCAAGGAAAGAGGGTAAAAGAGAATCCTTAGGGCAGGTGGATGGTTGGGCCCTGGGGTGTCTATTCTTTTGGTGGGGGAGCTGGGTATACTCCGCTGGGTTCCCCATTCTGTGGTGTAGTCTCCTTTTCTCCTGGCTCCAGACAAAGAGCAGAGAAATTCTGAGGAGCCACTGCCTCCCTGTCCCCATCCCTGAAATCCAGGCTCAGAGGAGCCAGCAAAAGTTGGGTCTGTGCCTGTGCCCCAGGCCTGCTCTCAGCCAAGTTCACACTGACCCTGCTTGAACTGACCCAACAGGTAGTGTAGGTCTAAACGGGCCTGAGGAAAGTGGTGTTTTGAATGTAGGGATGTGGCCTTTCCTTCTTGATTTGTCTTCTGTGTGCGAAGTGAGACTCCAGATCTCTGCTTTTTCCAAGCCTGGTGTTGGAT
The DNA here is from genome assembly GCF_002288905.1 of Enhydra lutris kenyoni. NCBI lineage: Eukaryota > Metazoa > Chordata > Mammalia > Carnivora > Mustelidae > Enhydra > Enhydra lutris. The sequence continues at coordinate 14,728,277 of NW_019154150.1, forward strand.
TTACTGCTCATCTCACACACCTGGGAATCAAAATCTGTGTCCCAGCGTTCAGCCTACCCTACCCTGACATTTACTTCAGCTATGACAAAAGATACTGGGATGCATAAAAGTCTGCTAACATTTTAAGTAGAAATGTCTCTAAAGACAGTGGCTTTTTCTGAAGAATCGTCCGTTGGTTCTCCAGGGCAAGTTTCATGCAGTCAGTGTGTTTACTGAATACCTGATATTGCTGCCATTTGGGTGTTGATACATGATAGAGCATAAACGGGGACCTGTCCTTCAGGAGCTAACATTCGGGTTTGTGTGTGTATCTTTAACACAAACAATAGCTACCATTTATTGAGGATGCATTATGTGCCAAGCGTGTGCTCAGCACATAGTCAACATGATCAATAAGTACTTGTGGAGTGAATGACCTCCTTTTGTTCTCCCTCTGGCTGGAGAGTCTGGCCTGGCTGGTTTCATGGCCTACCCTGCCGTCCTGCCCTGTCCTGGCCCCCAGCCAGCACGGAGAGGCAGAGAGACGTGGCCGCACAGCTAGAGTCTTGCACGCCAGAATCAGGAGCTTGGGTCTTGTTTTAGCAACGATGGGAAATGGTGGGCAGGTTGAAGCAGAAGGGATCAGAAATAACTCATCCCAGGTCACCTGCTCACCAGCGAAGCAGTTACATAGCAAGACCAAGACTCAAGGACCTCCCACTCCTAGACTGGTGACTGGGGGAGGCAGCGTTACACTGGGTCACTCACTTGCCTCTGAAAACGGCCTTCTGCTGTTTTACCACCTTCGCACATGTTCCCAGCATGGTTGAACCATTTCTAAAGCATGTTATAGTTCATGTAAGGTGGAATGTGGAGAGGGCTTGGTCATTTTATGCACTGCAGCAGATACAGCCAATGTTATATCTGAAAATTGGTTTCTAATACGTCAGCTATGGATGCCCAGAGCTATAGACTTGTGAAGAAACTTTTATTTTTCAAATCGCCATACAGCGAAATGGACATTTTTCTTTTGTGTCTGGTCTGTGAGGTTTAACACATGTGTAGAGTCACTAACCACCACTGAGGGAAAGAGTGGTTCCCTTACCCCAAAGCCACTGCCTTGTCCCTTCATAGTCTCTCGCTCGCATAGACGTCTGAAAAATTTTCTTTTTCAAAATAATGGCTTTATTGAGATAATAATCTGCACACCGTGCCCCTTACCCCTTACCCCTCTAAATAGAGAATTCACAGGTCTTGTGTGTATTTACGAGCTATGCAGCCATCATCACCACCAATTTTAGAAGGCTTCTATCACCCCAGAAAGAAACCCTGTACCAGCAGTGGCTCCCCATCTCCCTCGATCCCCCAGCCGCAGGCAACCACGAATCTGCTTTCTGTTTCAATAGATTTGCCTACTCCGGATATTTCACATAAATGGAGTCCTATGTGATCCTTGGTGTTTGGCTTTTTTCACTTAGCATACTGTTTTCCAGGTACTTTATGCCTTTAACACTCCATTGCCTGCATACGCTACATTTATCCAGTCATCAGTTGAACTTCTGGATTGTTTCCACTTTTTGGTTATTATGAGTCACGCTGCTGTGAACATTCAGAAACAAATGTTTGCATGAAGGTGTGTTTCTCCTTCTCTCGGATGGCTACCTGTGAGTGGAATTTGCTGGATCCTGTATATGGTAACCTTTTCAGGAACTGCCCCACTGCTTCCCAAAGTGACTGCTCCATTTTGCATTTTCCCAAGCAGTGTATGAGGCTTCCAGTCTGCCCATCAGCTTACCAAACGGTTGGGTCTTCTTTATCATTGTTATTTTCCGCCGTGTGTGGGATGTCGTAGCTCATTAAGATTTTGATTTCCATTTCCCTGATGGCTGCTGACCTTGAACGTCTGTCTCTTCATGAGCTTATTGGCCATTGGTCCCATAAACTTGTGAAATTATGTTGTTTAATTAAAACATATTTTGGGTGAATAACCAGTAAATGCTTAAAATATTTCAACATAAACAGAAATCCATCCTTTTATCATTGATCTTTATATTTAGCATACATACTAACTAACATCAAACAGATTTTTTCACCAAGTGAATGTTAGAAATTGTAAAATTAAAAGCAGTCTTTTTTGTTCTGTTCACTTGGAGATCTTACAGAAACAAGGTCAGAATTCCTGCTTTTTAATGTCTCAAATATATCAGAAAATTGTATCTTTCCTATTGTAAGGTTATGTGTGTGCCATAATATTGAATATAATACTGAAAACTTGAGGGAGGTGTGTGTGTGTGTGTGTGTGTGTGTGTGTGTATGTATGTGTATTCACGCATTCTTACTTTTTTCTGGCCTTAATTGTAATGATAGACTGCTCTCCACCCTTTTTAATACCTTCATTGATATTTCTATTTCTAGTACTAGGGTTTTAAAAATAAAAATCTCATGGGAGGAAAAAAGTACCCAAATTGCCTCCTCTCAGAGGAGCCAGTTGTCTATGGATTTGAACCAACCTGTAACCCGAGTCATGCTGAGCTGCTATTAATAGAAGGGGCCTGGCGAAGGACACCTTCTGCCTCAGCCACTTTGCCCTGAACCACTTCCTAGCCACATATGATCGTGACAATGGGAAGTAGGGTACTGATGCATTTTAAGGTGTAGTAATTAAAATCTGTGTTATCACTATTATATTACTCTTTGATTTTTTTAAATTTTAGAGGTAGAATTTAGTGATTCATCAGTTGCATATAACATCCAGTGCTCATTACATCAGGTGTCCTCCTTAATACCCATCACTCAGTTACCCCCAATCTCCCTACCCACCTCTCCTCCAGCAACCCTCAGTTTCTTTCCTAGAGTTCAGCGTCTCTTATGGTTTGCCTTCCTCTCAGTTTTCGTCTTATTTTCCCTTCCCCTATGTTCATCTGTTTTGTTTCTTAAATTTCACATATGAGGGAAATCATATGGTATTTGTCTTTCCCTGACTAACTTACTTCACTTAGCAAGATACTCTCTAGTTCCATCCACATTTTTGTAAATGGCAAGATTTCATTCTTTTTGGTGGCTGAGTAGTATTCCATTGTATGTCTATAGCACATCTTTGTTATCCATTCATCTATTGATGGACATCTGGGCTCTTTCTGTATTTTGGCTATTATGGCCATTATGGACATTGCTGCTGTAAATATTGGGGTGCATATGCCCTTTCAAATCACTGTGTCTATATCCTTTGGATAAATACATAATAGTGTGATTGCTGGGTCTTAAAGAAGTTCTGTTTTTAACTTTTTGAGGAACCTCCATACTGATTTTCAGAGTGGCTGTAGCAGCTTGCATTCCCACCAGCAGTGTGAGAAGGTTCCCCTTTCTCCTCATCCTCACCAACATCTGTTGTTTCCTAACTGGTTAATTTTAGCCATTCTGACTGGTGGGAGGTGGGTATCTCATTGTGGTTTTAATTTGTATTTCCCTGATGCCGAGTGATGTGGAGCACTGTTTCATGCGTCTCTTGGCCATTTGTAAGTCTTCTTTGGAGAAATGTCTGTTCAGGTTTTCTGCCCGTTTCTTGATTGGATTATTTGTTCCTTGGGTGTTGAGTTTGATAACTTCTTTATAGATTTTTGGATACTTAACCCTTTATCTGATAAGACATTTCCAAATATCTTCTCCCATTCCATAGGTTCCTTTTTAGTTTTGTTGACTGTTTCCTTTGCTGTGCAAAAGCTTTTTATCTTGATGAAGTCTCAGTAGTTTATTTTTGCTTTTGTTTCTCTTGCCTTTGGAGACCTGGCTAGCCAGAAGTTGCTGCAGCCGTATTACTCTTGGATATTTAGACCACCTGGGTAGTGCTACTCTGAATATCAAGGAGTTGGAAATCTTCTTGTATAAATATGGCTGGACCATAAGCCTAGAATTCAGTTTGGGACAGGTGTTTTTTTTTTTTTTTTTTTTTTTTTTTCCTATATAGGCTGACAAGCTCACAGTGGTGCTTGGATGAACGAACAGACAAACGGATGAGTAAGTGATGGGAGTATCAGAAACTCATCCCCAACCCCCATACCCATTGTCCACCATGCTTTTGTCTTTCCTGGAAGAATCAGCATTTTGTGCCAGTCTTCAGCTTCCTTTGCAGTGTACAGTGGTGAGGAGAGGATGTGAGCTGATTGACGTAGGCCTGTCACTGGGGTCCCATTCTCCTTGCTATGGTTTTGAAATGGGCTGTGGCAACTAGGACCAGTCAGCTTCAGTCTCCTGAGGAAGGTTCTTCTGGGAGAAGAACGACAAAGAGACTTGTGAAGACTGGCTCTCTCCTTCCCCTGAACATTGTCATGTCCGCAGTAATGCTGTATCTGCTCTCTGAGGAGAACCAGTGTGTTGGCAGACGCGGCACCATGGGTGCCCCTGTGGAACAGGAAGGATGGATGGGTAATGGGTTTGGCTCTGACTCATCTGCCTCTCAGGAAGGCCATATGTCCTTCCTCCATAAAGTGCCCTATAACTTTGAGAACTCACCCTGTTTAACTGGAAAATACAACCATCTGAAAGTTTTTTTTTTTGTTTGTTTATTTTTAATGCCAGGAAACCTGAGCCTGTCCTTTAAGGCTGAGCTCAGACTTCACTTCGCCTTTACTCCTTCCCACCTCTGCCCTCTGCCGAGGTGAGTTGGGATTGTCCTTGCACCTTTGAGCTCTCCTGGTTTTGCTTATGGTTTTCTTAACTGCTTTGCCACGGGGCATTTTGATGGGAAGTCAGACCTGTGTCCATTACCCCTCTGAGTCTCTCTCCTCGTGTTTAAAATGGGAGTCATTCTCATGTCATCTAGCAGTTACGATGATTACATGAAATAAGGATTGTTTGCAGTGTCCTTTCCCCCGTAAACTCTGTTTTGTCATGTTCATCTCCACAGTGGTCAGTGAGGACCAGAGGAACCCTTAGTCACCCTGTCCTTCGTGATGCAAGGATTTCCCATAAGACACAGCCTGTCCTTGTTTCTCTTCTGTTTTGCCACTTGAGTTGTTGAGTTTATCTCTCCTGTGCCAGGGGCTCTTGGCAAAGTGACTTATTTACATGATTTCTTCAGACTTCACCATGCCATGTCTAGAAACCTCTCCTTTGTGTTCAGGAACGTACAAAGCCATTGTCCGTGGCCATTCATCGCAACATATGGCAAAAGATTTAAGACAGTCTAAACTACTGAGCAGCTGGTTAAGTTAGGGTTTGTCCATCCAGTGGCTGGCTGTGTATCTGTTTAAAGGCAAAGACTCATCTCTATTTGTGCATCAATAAGGACTGATTGGAGATCTGCTAAGCAAGGAGAGCAAAGAGCAGATCTGCGTGTATACTGTGCTACCTTTTATATTAAATAGGAGTCTGCCATTTTATATACCTCTCAAAAAGAAAAAAAATGGTGCAAAATGAAGTGTAAGATTCTATTGGCTATATGTAAGACAGACCTTGATTTCAGAGATCTTGAAATGTGAAAAATGCCCATTGTGTGTATCTTGAGAGAGTTTTTCTTTACCATCTGCCCTTTGTGCTGTGATATTTTTCTTTTAAACAAGTGCGTATTCACCTGATTTAAAAGAAATCTAGGTGCCTATGTATACATATTCATGCATGGAATGTAAGGAGACCTGGGGCTTCAGGGAATTTTTTTAGAAATGGAGGGCAAGAAGGGGCAGAGGGAGAGGGAAAGTCTTAAGCAGGCTCTACGCACAGTGCAGCTCGAGGTAGGGCTGGATCTCAAGACCCTGAGATCATGACCTGACCCGCAGTCAAAGAGTTTGATGAGTAACCAACAGAGGCACCCAGGCACGCAGGGCTTCAGCATTTTATGTGTGCTTTTGTTTCTATACAAATTTTGAGATTCAACTTTCACCCCCCCCCCGCCCCTGTCCCCCATGGGAACCAAGTTAACTGTATCTTAGCAGAATATATACTTGGCTTAACTGGTAAGCTTTCTGGTAGTCTTGATGAATTCCAACAGAATTTTGGAAATAGCTTGGTGAGAACTGGTCTGTTTCTCCCTGTGCCTATCAGCAGGGCCCTGTGTGTTTTCCTACAAGAATACATGTGTCATTTTCATTAATATTTGTTTTAATTTAGAAATTATCCAACTTTGAAATGTTATTTTCTAAGAAAAAATTTAAAGTGACTGATTTCAGGGTGTTTTTTTCCCTTACAGAGAAATAGCTACCAGTGGTGGAGACTGTTCAAAGAAAGTATTGGTAGCTTAGATTCTTTCTTGGCTTTACCATTTACTTGTGCCTCAGTTTCCTCCTCTGTGGCATGGGAATGATAATACCTGCTCCTCCTCCTTTACAGTTTTGGGAAGAACAAATGAGATAATTTACCTGAAAGTGCCATGTAACTTCAGAGCATAAAGGATAGTGTTGTATACACATCGCAGTGATTCAGAAAGCGCTTGATTGATGTTAGTCATTTTCTTTCTGCATAAGAAATGTCCTTTCTTTATTTAAAATACTCTGTTCTTTTCCTGTCAACCCTAAAGAACCATGGTTTTTTTTCTTACATACTTAAAATTTTTAAATGTTTAAATTAAAAAAAAAAAACAAAACTCTTTTTTTTTTTTTTTTTTTTTTTTTTTTTTTAAGAGCAGTTTTAGGTACCTAGCAAAATTGAGTGGGAGATGCATAGATTTCCCATATTCCCTACACAAGCGCAGCATTCGCAGCCCTGGCCATTACCAGCATCCTCCACCAGAGGGATATATTTGTTATAGTTGATGAAACTACATTGACACATCGTAATCATCTGAAGTCCATAGTTTACTTTAGCATTCATTCTTGGTGTTGTACATTCTATGGACTTGGACAAATGTATAATAACCTGTATCCATCATTATAATATATAGAATATTTCATTGCTCTAAAAATTCTTTGTGTTCTGCCTATTCATCCCTACTCCCCACCTCCCGCCCCTGCAACCACTGATCTTTTTACTGTCTCCATAGTTTTGCCTGTTCCAGAATGTCATATAGTTGGAATCACAAAGTTTGTCGCTTTTCAGATTGGCTTCTTTCACTTAGGAATATGCATTTGGGGTTTCTCCATCTCTTTCTGTACTTGATAATGAATTCCTTCTTAGCGTTTAATAATACTCCATTGTGTGGACGTACTATAGTTTATCCATTCACCTACCAAAGAGCATCTTAGTTGCTTCCAAGTTTGGGCAGTTGTGTATAAAGCTGCTGTGAACATCTGTGCACAGGTTTTTGTATGGACTTAAGTTTTGGACTCCTTTGGAGCTTGATTCCTGGATCATATGGTAAGAGTATATTTAGTTTTGTAAGAAGCCACCCGTCTTCCAAAGTATCTATGCCATTTTGTATTCCTGGCAGTGAATGAGAGTTCCTGTTGCTCTGTATTCTCATCAGCATTTGGTGCTGTCATTCTAATAGGGACTTAGTGGTATTTCATAGTTGTTTTAATTTGCCTTTCCCTGATGACTTGTGATTTTGAGCATATTTTCATATGCTTAATTGCCACTGTGTATCTTCTTTGGTAGGGTATCTGTTAAGGTCACTGGCCCATTGTTCAATTGGGTATTGTTGAGTTTTAAGAGTTCTTTTTTTTGGGCTAACAGTCCTTTTTAGCAGAAGTGTCTTTTGCAAATATTTTCTCTGAGTGGTTTGTCTTCTTGTTCTCTTGATACTATCTTTTGCAGAACATAAGTTTTTAATTTTAATTTTAATGTTAAATTTAACAATTTATCAATTTTTTCTTTCATGGATTGTGCCTTTTCTGTTGTATCTAAAAAGTGATAGCCACACCTAATGCCATCTAGGTTTTCTCGGAATTTTATAGTTTTGCATTTTACCATGGTCAATTTTGAGTTATTTGTGAAGGGTGTAAGGTCTGTGTTTAGATTCATTTTTTTGCATGTGGATGTCCAGTTCTAGTACCATTGGTTGAAGAGACCATCTTTTGTCTGAGATCAGTTGACTGTATTTATGGATTCTCTTTCTGGGCTATTTGTTCTGTTCTGTTGATCTGTTTGCCTATTCTTTCACCAGTACTATACTGTGTTTATTACTGTTGATTTATAGTAGGTCTTAAATTTGGGTAACATCTGTCCTCTGGCTTTTTTTTTTTTCTCCTTTAGTATTGTTTTGGCTGTTCTAAGTTTTTTGCTTCTTCATATAAACTTTACAATCAGTTTGTCAATTTCCACAAAATAACTTGCTGGGATTTTCATTAGGATTGCATTGACTCTGTAGATCGAGTTGGAAAGAATTGACATCTGGACGATATTGAGTCTTCCTGTCCATGAACATGGACTATCTCTCTATAGAGGCTTTCTGAGAAATTGCATTAGCAGTGCACAGAACATACAGAAACTGCACTCACATGGAGTGTAATTTTAGTTTGGGGACTATGGACCCTTAACAAATGAGTAAATTATAGTACATTAGAAGGATTGACTTTTTTTTTTTTTTTTAAGGTTTTATTTATTAGAGTGCACATGAGCGGGACTGGGGAGGGGCAGAGGGCGAGGGAGAAGCAGACTTCTCACTGAGCAGGGAGCCCCACGTGGGGCTGGATCCCAGGACTCCAGGATCATGACCTGAGCTGAAGGCAGATGTTTAACTGACTGAGCCACCCCAGTACCTCTAGAAGGAATGACTTCTTCTTCTTCTTCTTTTTTTTTTTTTTAAAGATTTTATTTATTCATTTGACAGACAGAGATCACAAGTAGGCAGAGAGGCAGGCAGAAAGAGAGGAAGGGAAGCAGGCTCCCCACTGAGCAGAGAGCCCGATGTGGGGCTCCATCCCAGGACCCTGAGATCATGACCTGAGCCGAAGGCAGAGGCTTTAACCCCCTGAGCCACCCAGGCGCCCCATAGAAGGAATGACTTCTAAGGAGAGAAATATAAAGGGAAGAAGATACTCAATGTTGGGAAAGGTGCAGTTTTAAACTGGGCGGTCAGGAAAGGGCTCTCTGAGGTGTTGCTGTGTCATCAGTTTCTGACAAAAGGTAAGACAGAAGGCGGTGAGGATGCCTGGGAGAAAGAGGTTCTAGGTAGAAGGAACAAATAGAAAGATTCAGAGTTTTGAGGAATAGAGGATATTAGTGTTATATTACTCCTTATGAAGTATTCATTTAAATATGTAATAGCCAACTCTGTGAAAACTAAATGAAAAATATTTTCAGTGCCGTTAAAATGTTGAAGGGCTACCAAAGGACCGTTCCTCTGTGTTTGCTGACCCTTTGCATTTGGGAGTGTGGAGATGGGGCAGCATTGAAATGCAGGGTGGTAAGGAGCATAACCAGTGAATGGCTGTCTCTTCTCCAGGCCTGGCTTCACTTAATGGTCTGGCTGGTGTGTAGCTGCGGCCCGTCACGGGGTGAAAGCCTGACTCTGAATGTTGAACACTCGTACATTTTTGTCAGGCATGGTTTGCAATCCCTTGGGAAGCTCATGAGCTTCATTTCAGGGCTAAACAAATGGACCTTCTGGGGGATTTAATGGTGGATGCAAAAGGAGCCTGTGAAAACTAGAAGCACCCCTCAGGCCTTCAAGCTGACCTGAAGTTTATTTTATTTAGAAGAAACTCTTTATAATGGTATAATTTTAGATTTGCAGAAGAGTTGCAAAGAGAGTACAGAGAGTTCCTACACCCTTGACCCAGCTTCCCCTGATCTTAGCATCCTACATGACCTGTGACCTTCAGCCGTGTTTGCTTGTGTGTGTGCACACATGAGTGTGCGTGCGCGCGTGCACACACACACACACACACACCCGCACAAGGGGGGGTGGCTCTGTTACCGCTCGGGCCTCTGGTAGCTCATCACCCTCACACCTCCTGGGTGCAGAACGGACTCTGGCTGTGGCAAGAGCAGGCAGGGAGCTACTTTGAAGCTCAAGTTCCAAAGTGGGAGATATGGGGGAATAGTCAGCTGTGTGGAGAGTGCTGAGGATCATGTGAACTCGGTGCCACTTGAACTCTATTTAGGAGAAGATTGGCCTCGGAGACTTAATATAGACATCCCAGTGATCATGTGAGAATTCCATTCTGCTCAAATACAAATACAAGAGAATTTGGAGGCGTTCACTTTTGCTTCTCTCAATGCTAAGTCATCTTGCTTCTTTCCCATCTGATTTCTGAATCTGAAGACCAATGATATGTACCAATTTATTAATTTCCGGATCAGGAACAAGAAAGCCATTCATCCATCCATTTGCCTGGATTTTGACTTTGTTCAGGAGGATTTTGTTCTGGAGGTGGTACAGGTTGCTTTGGAAATGGACATTGAATCCAAATGGTGACAGCCACTGGCACTCACTCCAGGGCTTAGGAGGGAGCCCACACCCTTCTAGTATGTTCCTGACACCATCCCTCTGGAATGCAGCTGTCTCTCATGGAGGCCTAGGACAGCTGCTTTTGACCAGGGCTGCCCAGCTGTGGGAGAAATGACCATGAAATTGCAAAATGAGTGGTGGCCAGGATCCTGCTCAGGTGTGGGCAGCAGGACGATCCGGTAGTGGACAAGTTGTTGGCAGTGAGGCGATGGAATTTTCCAAACACGGGAGTAGAATGCTGCCAGTTCCTTATGGGAAATCTCTTATTCTCACAGAAGACTCTTGGTATGATAAAGGGCTGTCCCATTAGGGGAGATGCAAGCAGAGTTCTTTAATGCTTTTAATTCCTTTTGGCTATGGATAGATCTAAAGAAATTTTTTGAATACATTGTTTCCCATCAGGGCCAACTTAAGGAAAGTAAAGCTTGCACTCACATGTTTAAAAAATGCCAGTTATGCTTTTAGCATTAAAAAATATCTATCTTAATATATATATATACTTGTCTCAGACTGTTTTCTGCCTAACCTCTCAGAAATTATAAAACCAGCTTAAATACAGTATGATTATATTGCTGTGCTTCTGAGCCAACTTTGTATTTGAGAAAATACTTCTTTCGCTCATTTTGGTATTTTTTTTTTCCTTCTCATTGAGCACGTGTGCTACTCGTTTGTGACATACTGGTTGTTTCAGTACTGTCTGTCTGCCTTAAAACAAGGTATTTTGCTGTTGAAAAAGAGCAAAACAGTGCCAGGTCTTTAACAAAGAGTGTTCAGTCTGGTGCGAAATATAATTTTCACAGTGAAGGTTCCATTTCACTGAAAACCAGTGTAGGACAGTCCCTTCTCTCCTGCCCAGCTGGATTTCCCCATGACCCCCTCTCAAGGAGCTGTTCTCCAGGCCTTGCAGGCTGGCACTAAGGCATGCTTGTTTTACTGGGGGGAGGGGTGCTGTGTATCCTTCCCGTCCCTAGTCACCCTGGGAGATGGATGATATTACCCTTGGTTGTAGATTTAGAAAATAAACCGGAAAGTTACACCAAGGTCACGTGGGTAGTGAATGGTGAAGTCAGAATTCCAGGCCTGGTTTTCCATTCCCAAATCCAGTGCTCCTTGTCCTAGACCAGGGGTCTGCAAAATACTCTCCCACCACCTGTTGTTGTAAATAAAGTTTTATTGGAACACAGCCACCCCCGTTCATTTACATACTGTCAGTGGCTAATTTCCTGCTACAAAGGCTGAGTTGAATAGTGCAGACACCGTATTGCCTTCAAAGCCTGGAAAATTTCTATCTTGCCCTTTACAGAAAAAGTTTGCCAACCCTTGTCACAGTCCATAGCTGAAGAAGCGTTTAGGTTCTTTGTGTTTTCGGACCTTTTTTTTTTTTCCCCCCCAGGAAAGCCTTTGTGGCTGAGTTCTGCTGTAAACAAAGACAAGGCAGGCCGGGGCAAGGCAGCTATCCCTACAGCTTCATGGGCCTGATACCTTTGGCCATGTGTTGGACCGCAGATTGCTGCCACGTTCCTGTGGAGAGGTAGAGTCTCCTTCCCCTAGAACGTGGGCTGGGTTTGTGATTATTTTTTTTTTACTAGCCAACTATGGCAGAAGTGATACTGTGTAACTTTCAAGACCGGAGTCTAGAGAGATCTACAGTTTCTGCCTCATACATTTAACACGCCATCTACTAGGGTCCAGCTACCGTATGAGAAGCTCAAGTAGCCCCATGGAAATAGCATGTTGCCACATACGAGAGGTGCCCCAGCCTTCCTGTCGGGCCTGCCAAGGTGCTAGACATGAGTGCACCCATTTTAAATGCTCTAGCCCTTGTTATCATCTGACTCAGTGTCCTGAGAGACCCGAGTGAGAACAGCAGAAGGACCACCCAGCTGGGCCTCTGCTACTCCCATGGAATTGGAGAGACAGTCCATCATTGTTTTGAGCAAGGGTGTTGTGTTTTGTGGTGGTTTGTCTTACAGCAAGAGATAAGCTGCTGGAGACCAAAGTGAGATAAGACCTACCTGGGGGAGAGGCCACAGATGCCTTCTAGACTAGGAGGTGGTGACACACCCATATAGATGGGAATTCTCAGACGGTCCCGTGTCAGTGCCTGAGGACTTTGAGGTGTGAAACAGACTTTTGAACTTGCCATATGAGTTACCCAAATGTAATTCTGAAGAACTCGAAAATATTATCAGCTGGAATTTGGGAAGCTCTCATGTGATTCTAGACTTATAAGAATAGCTTGAATGTTGCTCTATTATAGGAGCTTATCATGGAAAAGCAAGTGAATAATGAGCATTTTAAGCGGTTTACAGAATGGTTCCTAAAATACCAAAGTTAAAATATTTGTGTTAGACTTCCCGGAAAGGACAGCTTTTCTGAAAATGATTTGTGAGTTGCTTTTACCTTGTAATATTAAGGGTTTATTTCCAGTGGGTTAAGGAGCTGTGTTTTTTTTTTTTCTTTTCCCCCAGCAGTCACGTGGCAAAGGGCTGTTCAGTTTAATTTTGTTTGTTTCTAATCAGAGGAATTGTGGAAGGGTTGGAATTGGTTTTTAAAGCACATGCCTTTCTGCAGATCTGAATCTATGGGACTTGTTTGTCCTGAGGGTTCCCAAGCCCCCTAGCCACGAAGTTCTCTCCTTTCAAAGCCCCTGGTGTCATCTTAACTCACTGGGTATCTTAGGATGAACTTGGCAGCCCAAAGAATTTCTTCCATGGTAGATTATTTGCCTCCTGGATAAAGACCAAGCTCTTTTTAGCATGGGGCAAAAAGGCCAGGGCCATCTTAGTGTACAGTTACACAGGTGACAGTGACTAGTGGCCCCTTGGAACTGTGTGATGATGTGGCCCACGCCTGCCCCCGCCTCTCCAGCTTTCTCCCCTGCATCTTCAGTTCCACCCACACCGAACCTTTTTAGGGTTTTTTGGTTCTGCTTTTCCTGCCCTTCCCATGAAATAAACACCCTCCACCTTGTTATTAACAATAGCTGTTTATTATGCAACACCAACATATTTACACATTGCACCCCAAATAATTTTAGAAGTGGTTACACCCATACCCATCCCATCAATACACCTACTAAGTAAGTTTGGCTTTGTGTAGTTCTTTTTTTTAAGATTTTATTTGTCAGCGAGAGAGAGAGAGCGCGAGGGAGCGCGCACACACACAAGCAGAGGAGTGGCAGGCAGAGGGAGAAGCAGGCTCCCTGCTGAGCAAGGAACCCAAAGTGGGACTCATCCCAGAAGCCTGGGATCATGACCTGAACTGAAGGCAGACGCTTAACCAACCGAGCCACCTAAGCGTCCCTGTGCAGTTCTTTTTGTCCTTAGGATGTATCTTATTGAGTGTGTACAGGGTATTGGGTGCAAGAGTGACATTGCCGATTTCTTCTTCGAGTGCTAGTGTTACTCGTTTGTGCTGTGACTATGTTCTCGTCCTTTTGATTACCTGGGGTATCAGTCTCCCATCTTCATTGACTTAATTTTTCGATTATGTAAACTGTGAATCTGACCCAGAGTCCCAAGTATAGGAAAGGGTGCACCCAGATACAGCGTGTGTTACTCTCACCCTGTTCCTACCCACCTGGAGAGGCAACCAGTTTTCAGTTGTTTGTTCCTCCTGTGTTTCTTTTTATAAAAATAATCAGCGATGGGGCACCTGGATGGCTGCATTGGTTGACCATCTGCCTTCGGCTCAGGTCATGATCTCAGGGTCCTGGGGTCCAGCACCACATCAGGCTTCCTGCTTTCGAGGAGTCTGCTTCTCCCTCTGCCCCTCCCTTAAGCTTGTGCTCTTTCTCTCTCTCAAATAAATAAATAAAATCTTAAAAAAACAAAACAAAACAAAACCCTGCTACTTGTATGTGAATGTTTTATTTTCCCTTCTCATGTACACAAAGTAGTAACCTTTTATACCTTTTTTTCTTGCACTTTGCAGTATATTCCAGAAACTAGTCCATAATCCGTTTATGGAGATCTTACCTCAGATATTTTTTTTCTTTACTGCTATATGGGATTCCATTGTTTGGCTGAATTAACTCTTTTATATAAACATTTATGCTGTTTCTGATGTTTTCGTCTTACAATTTGTGACATGATGAATAACTGTGTGATATTTTAAAAATGTTCTCCTATGTTGTACATACATTTGTGCGGTTTATTTCAGAGTGGTTTATTTTGGCGTCGTGGGGGGATTCATCTGCTGTCGTATCTTCCCTCTGGTTATTGTTCGTGGATGTGAAGGCTGTTGATGTTTGTGCCAACATATCCTGCTATTTTGCCAACTTCCTTTATTGAGTTAGTTTTGTTTTTCTCTTGGTTTTTCTCCATGTATAATCATATCATCTACAAAGAGATCATTTTACTACTGCTTTTCCCATTCTTACGCTGCTAATTGTTGAGTTGTCTAATTGTGTTAGTTCACACCCACAACATGTTGTTATCTAGTAGTGGAGACAGTGGGTGTCCTAACCTTCTCACCTCACTGAGAACCGTGCTATGGTTTCTCCATTGAGTAAGATTTTGAACATAGATGTGTGTGTGTGTGTGTGTGTGTGTGTTGTTAAGGCAGTATCCATCAATTCCTATTTTATGGACTGTTTTTACTAGATAATAGGTTGTTGAACTGTATTGAAGTTTTTTAGCATTTATAGAGATACTCATTTTTCTCCTTAGAGTTAGTAATTTGGTGGGTTGTAGTAAAGGATTTTTAAATGTTGAACAGTTCCTGGAATAGATCCCATGATGTGTGTGTGCATGTTTTCTTGGTGTTTTTTTTTTTCCCCTTTTCTTTTTAATGTGACCTGGAACAATTTAACTGTACTTGGGATTATCTGGTCTTTGAAGGTCTAATAGAATTCCCCTGTGAAATTCTGTAAATGAGTAGTAGAGTTTGATGGAGAAAATTTTCATGATGGGAAGTATAAGGATGTCTTTAAAAACTTTTATGTTGGGTTGTATGTTTTCTATTACAAGTATGAACAAGAAGCTAACCAGGAATTTATCTAAAACCAATCCCTTTTTCAGAGATTGGAATTTTGCAGAATGATAGGAAAAAGGGCACCTACCAAGATGGGAACCATTTTGTATTAAAGGAAAGCTATTCCAGAGTGTAGCCTTTGTTGGTATAGAACATGCTAGTAGAGGCCAGGCAGAGAAATACCAAGGGGTGGACCAGCTGGGCATCAGATAGCCAGGAGGGGTGGGGACTATGGCAGATGGAGGGTATCTGCTCTCTAGCTCCTGACCAGGGTTGCCTTTAAGGACCATGAGACTGATGTTACCAGAACTCCGAATTTACCATTGAGAGGCTGAGAAATCCAGATATTTTTTATGTGAAAACTTTTGACTTTTAACGCTGGCAGTTAGTTCAAAAATTAACAACATGCTGTAGGCCAAACATAAGAGAGTTGTGAAAATGTGACCCCGTCAGTTCTCCCAGGACCACGTGGGTGGTGTGGTTTTGAAGTTGTGAGCAAGCAGTCTTCCTTGGGTCTCCTGTTAAACTTGCAGTTGTGAAGATGAAACTCTGGGGTGCGTTAGACTCACCAAGACCTTAGAGAGAGGCCACTTGTTTGAACTGGAAAGATGGTGGAGAGGGAAAGGGATAGCCCAACTTGGGAATGTGGCAGGTGAGCATTGATCCCCCCAGCTGAGGTCATGAACAGTACAGAATTAGTGCCTCTGTGGGACCCCTACTCTTGGCACCCTTGGGGGCAGTGACTGGTGGGGACCAGTGAGATGCCAGTGCTTGTTTGCTTGGAGATGACTCTGTCCTCCCTGCCTCCCATCCATCCAGTTCCTAGCCAGTGCGTTTCCTCCTTCTGTTTTCTGTCTTGCTATTGCCTTTATGTGTTGTGGTTATCATGGCCCGTTCACCTTAAGGAGATTTTACCATCTCATGAAACTACATGTTGACTGCAAGCCACCTGTCAGGATTCATTCAGTGTGTGCATGGCTGTTCGACCGGTTCCCTAGTAGCAAGCCTGTTAATTTCAGAGAGCCTGATTGGGTGCCATGTATGTGTCTACGTGTGTGTGTTTTAAGTAGGATCCATGTCTAGCGTGGAGCCTAACACAGGGCTTGAACTCATAACCCTGAGATCAAGACCTGAACCGAAATCAAGAGTCAGATGCTTAACCGACTGAGTCACCCAGGCTCCCCTGGGTGCTTTTTTCGGGGGCGGGGGGGGGGGGTGGAATGTGCTTCCTTTAGCCCCCCTCAGTAGCCATTGTCTCTGACCTCACTGCTTTCTGCGATATTCTTTTTTTTTTTTCCCCTGTGATATCTTCATACAGAAACTTTTGGCTTCTACCCTAAATACCATGCATTCCTAATTATTTGTGCTACTTCTTGAGTAATCCCAAAGTCTGTTTTGGATTACTTACCAAAAGTGGATGATAAAAATTGAGCCATGGTTTCCCACTTCTGTGTAGATGCCTATGTTAATGTTTTGTAGAAAATTGCTTCTTTGTTGGCACGATGATTCAAGTCCAGAATCTGATTTTTAATGTGGACCAATCACTCGCCTCTTGGGGGATTATTTAGAATTAATAAAATCAGGACAAGGAGATTTGTGTGTGTGTATCCCTAAGTATGAATTGTTAGTTGAAGGAACCTTTATGTGGTACAGTTTGTCTAGAGAATTCTGTTTAAGGGCTTTGTTAATTATGGTTTAAGCACATTGTGCTGAAAAGAACACTGTCCAGAGCTGATTAGCTGTGTCTGGACTGAGAGCTGTTTCTCCCCAGTTGATCCTACAGTGAAGTCCGAGTAGTGACAACTTCTGTTACCATAGCTATGGAATCTGTTTTCAAAAACACAAGGCTATGGTTTCACTGTAGTTTGTTGCACACTGAGAAGCTGATACGGAAATGGGAATGAAGCTTTATTCAGAAGTACAGTGGAAAATAAAAATTTCCTGTCCTCCTCTGATGCTTAGGTGAGACTTACTTTTCTCTTTTAAGCTTTCAGGTTTTGTGGGTCAATTTCAGAAGATGACCTTGGTTTTGTCATTCAGGAATCCTCTCACACAGTCCCTTCTCACTTCCTAATATGACACATGACTCAGTGGAAACCCATTGTGCCTCAGAGTCACCACAATTGGGATTAGCCTGTCATATAGTTGTAATTAAATCAGAAGATGGGTTGGGGTTATAGTCAGTTGGGCGAGTCATCTAATTCTTTCCTCATTCATGGGCCTTTTGCTATATCCTAGGAACTGAGGCCACAGCAACGAACAAAAGAGGCAGAAGTGAGTCTTGATTGTAGTCTGCTTCTGTCCATATGATATGAAGCATAGGATATAAGCCACGTGTGCTTGAACTTTATACATAGCTTGGTTGTAGGAAAATGCTTGTTGAAATAGGGTTCCCATTTTCCCGACAAGTTGACTCCCATTAGGGGAGCTGTCACTGAGCATTGACTCTGTGTGCTTAGAGTACATTTGACTTTACTTTAACATATTATATCTCACTGAATCCTTATGACAGCCCTGCACACTTAGGTACTGTTATTATGTCTCATTTTACAGAGGAGAGCACTGAGGCTTGTAGAGGCCAGCTAACTTTAACTTGCCCTACCCCCCATGGTGACTCATGGGAACTGTTTCAAAGGGGTCGAGCTTATGGTGGAAGTGCTTTAGGAAAGGCATTTGATGCACTGGTGAAGAAATGTGCTTGTACTCAGGCTGTTCAAAAGTTGTGGGCATCTAGGAAGGTGCAGTGGTGCGCTAGAGCTCACCCAGCCATTGAGAGGGGAGGCTGGACTGTCGTGAGGAAGGACAGCCAGGGCCCTAATAAGGAAAGGGCAGCAGCAGACTATTGCGTGTAGTTCTGTGGGCGGGGATGGGGCATGAGGTTGGGATGCCCATGAAGATGACATTTCTTTTATTATATTTATATGTGTCTCATTTTTATTAAAATAGGCACCTTGTCTTCTGCACCTGCTTTTGTGGTCTGCTGTTTTCCCACTGAATCTATCCTGAGCATCCTGGCTTGACCACCACACGTTTCTCTGCACCGATGTTAGAAATGGTGTTATGGGGTCCCTGGGTCACTCAGTGGGTTAGGCCTCTGCCTTTGGCTCAGGTCATGGTCTCCTGGTCCTGGGATCAAGCCCCGCATTGGGTTCTCTGTTCAGCAGAGAGCCTGCTTCCGCCCCTCTCTCTGCCTGCTTCTCTGCCTACTTGTGATCTCTCTCTCTCTGTCAAATAAATAAATAAAATCTTCTAAAAAATGAAAAAAAAAGAAATGGTGTTACGGTCAGGAGTGTACAGATGTGTTATGTGGATGGGCCTTGCTTTATTGAATTGAAGTCCGTATCATTAGGCGTTTTCATTTTCTAACTGTTCTCTGTTGTGCAGTGCTGAGAAGAGGAAAGTTCTCTCTGTCCACAGTTATGGTCTTTTTCCTAGGAAATACTTGGAGAAGAGGGATTGCTTTTGATGCCTGCCCCTGGACTTGAAGCTAACTCATTAGCTAAACCCTTGTCTGCAGTGGAGGCTCTGTCTACAGGGGAAGCAAAAGGGTGCCTGTTTGATAGATAATGAGATAGTATCTCATGTTTTCATTACTATTTCTTTGATTTCTTTGGGGATTTTTTTTTTCTCCTGAAAACTATTACTGAATTTCCTTTATTAATGACTGACGCCTAAGCATTTTCATTGGGGATGTTAACATTTTTCAGTGTAAAATGATCTTCATGATTTCTTTGAATGCATTTATCTCGAAACTGACATTATCTTATACTATTAATTTCTTTTTTGTAAAGGATTGCTCTTTTTATGTCCTAACTGTTCGGAAAAATTACCAGTCTACATGAGTGCTAAGAGAATACTGTGAGGGACGCCTGGGTGGCTCAGTCAGTTGAGCCTCTGCCTTGAGTTCAGGTCATGATCTCAGGGTCCTGGGATTGAGCCCTGCCTCGGACTCCCTGCTCAGCAGGAGTCTGCTTCTTCCTCTCTCTCTGCTGCTTCCCCTGCTTGTGTTCTCTCTCTCTGTCAAACAAATAAATAAAATGTTAAAAAAAAAAAAAAAAGATACCATGAACAAAGCTGACACTCACCTTCTGCATTTATTGGCATTTGCTGTGTACAACACACTTGCTGTTTGCGGGGTAGGCGGGCGAAGGTTCAATACCAGGACTACCTCCAGGCTTTCGGATCGTCGGCGAGGAATCTCCAGCCCGTGTCTCCATCAGCAGCGTGAGGAAGAAGCCATGATGCAGGCCCACAGGCCGCCGTGGAGTTTTACGTCCGGATGCCTGGGGGTAACGCACCCAGCCCTGACCCGGGACATGGTCACTGTGCAGTAACCAGGAGCCATTCTTACTCTTTTCCTTGATGTAATCATTAAAAGCTAGGCTCCTCCCGGGGACCGAGTGCCGTAAAAGCCAGGACCCCGGGAGGGCTTATGCACAGAGAACTGCTTGCTCCCTTCTCTTCTCCTTGTCTCCCACCCTTGTCCCACATGCTTGGGCCTCCTTCCCACTCTGGTTACTGTATTAACTTTATCCTGGAGCGTGTCAGCCGCTGTTCTTGGCCAGGCGCGGTTTATTGCTATACGTTGAGAGGGCAGGTGAGGCCTCACGCGCTTGCTTTTCCCCAAAGATCTCTGCTCTCTTCCCTCCCACACTTTTTGCTCCCCCAAGACCCCATGCCCCTTCAAAGTGAGGACACTTGCATCTGGGCTGCAGGGCTTCCTGGTGAGGACATCTGGCTCTTCTCAGGGGACTGTTTCCTCTTTAAAGCAGCCGCAGCCCTCCAGCCTGGAATCATGGAGATTGTTGGTGAGCCATCCCCTGGCGATTCTGGACAAGGTCACCACCCTTGCCACCCTCCCCGGCTTTGGCCAGCCTCCAGAACTCCTCCAGGGCATCCTGGGAATGTGAACAGACCTCTGCTGCAGTTTCGGATTTTCCGATTGGGGTTCGAAGTGGGGCAGGGCACACACGACTGCCTCCGTCCTGCCTGCCACCTGTCGGGCTGGCCTTGCACCCTGGGGCTGACAGGATCAAGTATCCAGAGGCCACGCTTTGTCCTGAGTTGGTCTAGGAGCAACCCAGTGGCGCTGGGGACACTTGTCTACAGAGCAACATGCTGGAGTTACCATTCGTCCCCTGGCCTGGGCACGCCGTCTCTGAGGGACCCAGGTTTTGAATGTCTTCTCCAGCGTTGAGGGAGGGTCTCAGGTGATACCTGTCTGTGTGGGGCCCTGGCAGCTGGTCTCACTGAACTTGCTTCGTGCTGGAAGGCGCAGAAGGGGTCCTTTGTGGACGAAAGGGGAGAGGCAGGCTGTAGGCGAGGCTCTGCTTCTCAGCCTCCCAGGCCCGTCCTGTTTCGCAGGAGAGGGAGCTATTTCTGGCGTGTTATAAATCTGTTGCCACCAGCTCGAGAGAGCTGGGCCTGTTACGTAAGGCTGTCAGCGCACGGCCTTTGGTTCCCTCACCGGCCTTCTTCTGGGAGACGGGGCTGGGAGGTGGCGAGGCTGGGCATTTCTGTTCTCTCCGGTGCGGCAGGATTATTTTTGGAAACTGGGAGATCTGGTCACCTGACAGCAGTTTTCATTCATGAGACCTGATGGATGAAATGGGTCTGTTCTTCATGGCAGGGACTAGGGGGCGGGGGGCAGTGCTGTGTGTGGGCTGGTTTGCTTCTGTCCTAAGCAAGGTTTAGAAAAGACAAGGTGGGGTTATATAGGACCAGACCCCATAATTTTTCCTCTGCTTGCCTAGAGTTATCAGCCTTTTCTTTGATTCTTGATTTTCTTTTAAAGACTATTTTGGGGATTCACTTTCTTTGGAACTAGAGAATGGTACAGCCTTGGAAATGGCTTTTATTTCCTGTGTGTGTGTGTGCACGCGCATACGCACGCGAGCATGAGAGCATGGGAAAGTGGGTTTCAGCGAGGAGGACACGTGTGGCAGGCACTAGAGTGCCACCCCCGCCCCACCTCCACGCCTTCAGCCAGCCTAGTGCAAACCGTGACGACACCCGCCTGCAGTCCCTAGCTGTCCCCAGCCCTGGCCTCTCCTTTTCCAGGGCCCCTTTCCAGGCACCTCCTAGGAGTCCACGAGAGGCCCTGACAGTTGTCCTTGAGACCATATGACATTGCCTTTCCTGTGCCTTGGGGTGCCCACTGTGGCTCTGACCTGGTTTACCCTGCCTCCTCGTGCCACAGGTAGTCCCGCTCACCCTCTCTCCCAGGACGCTCCTTCCCTTTGCAGTGTGGCATAGCGATCGGTCGTTGAAGTTTTTGTGTCAACAAGAAATGCTTCCCAGTCCCGCTTCTCCTGTTACCGGAGATGAAATGTGGAGCCAGGCCCTTAGCCTGGCCCCACTGCTGCCTCCCAGAATGAGAAGGGCCCCATCAGGCTCTAGTGTGGGTTTGATTTAGGCGACAAAGGGTTTTGGGTGTGTGAAAGCCTGCAGTGAGCCATTTTGTCATTCTGCAGGACTGGGGGCTCACCACCACCCCCAGACTCCCATCCCCCTGTCCACTGGCGGCCTCGCTCTTTCTGCATGTGTCACCTTTGTGCAAAGTGGCAGCTCCTCCCCTCCTCATCCTCCAGCTGTTCCAACTGTGCATGGTATTTTCCACTACTTCGCTGCTTGTCCAGTTATTTAAGGAGCTGCTGAGAGTGGCAGAGAGGTCAAATGCGGTGGGGAGGGAGCGGTAAGACGGAGAAGTCAGGGAGGACTGGACCTGCGCGGGTGCCCCTCGGCGGCCTGCCTGCCTACCCACCCAGCGTGGCCCCAGAGGTCAGACTGCACCTTGGGCTGGCTGGGGGGGACACTTATTTCTTATGTGCACTTGAGTGGTTTCAGTGGGATCTTCACTTTGGGTTCCTTTGCCCCTATTACGGCAAGAGGGTTTGTTTTTAAAGATTTGTTTGTTTTAGAGAGAGAGCCAGCCCGTGAGGATGGGGGGAGAGACAGCGAGGGAGAGAAAATCTAAGCAGATGCAGTGTGAGCGCGGAGCTGGACGTGGGACTCGATCTCACGACCCTGAGATCAGGACCAGAGCTGAAAACCAAGAGTCAGATGCTTAACCCACTGTGCCACTCAGGCGTCCCAGGAGGGTTGCTTTGAGAGACCGTGGACAGCTGTAAGAGAAGGGGCAGCGGTGAGAGAGCACGGGGCATAGGATTCTCCACTCGACTGAACGACACAGTAGCCCAGGATCACTCACGGCTGCAATAGGGCAGCATCTTCGGGGCCATTCAGATCTAGGTTCAAATCCTGGGCAAGTTACTTATCTCTCTGAGCCTGTTCCTCTCCTGAAAGCAGCAGCTACTGATATTACTTTGATAGGTTGTGAGCCATAAATGGGGTCATGCATGTAAATTACTAGGTTGAGTGCCAAGCCCGTGGCTCATTTTATGTCCCAGGAATGCTGAGGCCGCCTGGGTTCTGAAATAGCACACGTGGGTCTCAGCACCTTTGAAGCACACAGCAGTTTGCTCAGAGAAGCAGCTGCAGCATGGCTGACCCGAGAGTGGGGGGGAGCCTAGAGCTTATCACACCTCAGTCAGCCTCCTTTGTGATTGACTCAGCCTCTGGGGAGTGTCCGGGCCTGGAAGTAGGTGCCCTGAGTCCACAGCCTTCATGTTACCTGATTCTCGAGAGAAAAACTGCATTGTAGATATAAATCTGCCTCTGCGGTATGTTCAGGTACTAATGCTTAGGCTCCCCTCCTAGGCGGGGCAGGCCACCTGCTTTCATTGTTTCTCCTTGTCCCAGCCACTTGGTGACCCATTGGTGACACCTGCATTTTATAGATGAGATACATCTTAGAAGCTGACCAAGGACCACGGTCAGTAGGTGGTGGCAGAGCTGGGACTAAACCCTCTCCTGTCTGGTCCCCAGTGTTGGGCCTCAGGCATCTTCCTGTGGGGCCAAAAGGGTCTGGGCTGACTCTGGTTTGCCCTCTCACCAGGCTGGGGGCGACATGGTGGGCTCCTGAGGTCTACCGGGCCTTCAGAACCAAAGGCCCTTGTGGGAGGCAAAATTTTAAAGTCGTTCCTTCAAGATTGCTGTCCCTTGGCTTTCATCAGTCCAGCACCAACCTAGGTTCTGGCCCAAAGGGGCTTGCAGTTGGAATTAAGGTTATTGATCACATGACTTTAGGACAGGAAACTGCCCTGATCATGTGAGTGTCATCACATGAGCCCTTCAAAACAGAGAAGGGGGAGGGAAGAGGAGCTATTCAGATGTGGAGGGAGGGGACTGTAGGCTCCAGGTGTGAGAAGGACTCGACGGGCTGTTGCTCTGAGATGTGGGGGTCACAGGCAAGAACCTGGGAAGTATGACAAGGAACACAGGATTCCTAGGAGCAAAGGCTGGCGCCCAGCAGAGAGCCCAGCAAGGAAACCGGGATCTCATTCCTGCAAACACAGGAAACTGATTGTGACCAACAACCTGAATCAGCTTGGATTCCAGCTCTTCCCCAGGGCACCAGGAAGGAGCATGGCCCTGCTGACCTGTTGCCCGGGGCCCAGGGGGTCTCATGTCAGATTGCTGATCTAGAAAACAGTGAGTTGGTAAATAGGTGTCATTTCAAGCCAGCAGATGTGTGGCAGCCTGCCATTGCGTCAGTGGAGGACTAATATAATCCTAATGAAAACTTTTGCTGTACTTGGACCTGTCTGTTCAGAATTACTAAACTATGACAGCAGGTCCTGTGCCAGATGTATTGGATGCCTTTGCCCAGAAAATGGAGGCCTTGCAAGCTCAGGCACCTGGCTGGCCATGGAGGGAGTCATCCTGCACCGGCTTCTTCTTGTCACCTGTGGGGCCACCAACCTGGAGCCCTGTTCTGTTTCCCCCCGACAACGTCTGAGTTGGTCCTGGTGGAAGCGCCTTTCTTTGGCTCTTGGGAAATAGCTGATTCGTGCCTGCGCAGGGTGGCTGTATCTGCATAGTATCACTTGGCTTTCCTCTCAGAAGTCCCTTGTATGTGGGTGAGGGAGGAGGATTCATGCGGATAGTACGGGGTGGTGGGGGAGAGTGGTGCAGGGGAAGGGCTGATGACACAGAAGCCTTCCCATAATTTCCTGTGCTTTTGGGGCTCCTCATGGGGCTTAGCTGCAAGGGACTGTCTGGTTCATGCTCACTCAAGGTCTTCCTTATCCAGATGAGGCATCTGAGGCTCAGAGAGGCAGTGCCGTGTCCTCAGTGTCACACAGCTCTCTGGGTTTTAGTTCCGGTTCCCAAAAATCACATGCCGATGGCAGGGGGGACGACGAGCTTGTACCTGTGTACTTTGTTAGCAACAAACTAGGGTAAGATGAGTGGCTTGTCCTATCCCCTGACAACCAGGGGGCCGGATCATGGGTCATAAGTTGAGAAGAAGAGTGAGGCAGGGGATCCTAGGTCAAGGGCCTCGGGCCAGAGGCTGGAGAAGCTTCCTAGCTCGAATGCAAAGCCGCCTCCATGTGTACTTTCTCCTACTTCTTTTCCTGGCACCTCTTTGGCTGAAGAATTGACCAGGTTGCAGAATTTCTCACTCCTCTGCTGAGAAAAATCTCTCCTTCCCGCAGGCTCTGCAAGCAGAAGTCAGGCAGGGAAACAGAGGCCCTTTCATGGCTCAGGACTGTCCACTCTCATTTTGCCTAAGCCCTGTTTGTTTCCTCTGCCTGAAAGAGGCCTTTTGCTGGGGGTGCCAGGGTTTGCCGGAGCCAGAGAGCACCCAGGGCTGTGGCTGCTCTGTTCCTGAATCCCGTGAAGCCTCAGATGCTCATGTGTGGTGGACAGAGGGGAAGGCAAGAGACCAGGTGCTAGGATTGTTTTTATGTTGGGTTTCCATCCCTTGTCGCAGTGAAGACCTGGATTGCTGGCTCTGTGACCTCTGGAAAGTTAATGAACCTCTCTGAGCATTTCTTTTCTCAACTGTGAAATGGGGCTGGTCACAGGACCCCAGCAAGGATGGGGAGGTGGTAGAGGGTGGCATAACTTAAAGCCTCCAAAATACTCTTGACGCAGTGTCTGGTGCACTCTCCGAGCTCTTAATAAAGTTTGTATTGTTGGGACGCCCACGTGGGTCCATTGGTTAAGTGTCCGACTCTTGATTTCAGCTCAGGTCATGATCTCAGGGTCCTGGGATCGAGCCCCGCATTGGGCTCCCTGCTCAGCAGGGAGCCTGCTTCTCCCTCTCCCTTAGCCCCTTCCCCCTGCTTGTGCTCTCTCTCAAATAAATACAATCTTAGAAGCTGATATGGCTAGGACTTTACAGACATGCACTGCCCTACAGAATACCGGTATTCAAAATTGTGCACGTTTAGGAATGTTCACTTCTCTTACACAGTAAATAAATAGTTCTGGGAGGGGGGAGCAATTTGGGGATTTGTAAAGTTGGAGGGTTTGCTGTGTGATTAGCACAGTGCTGGCTATAAAGACTTACATCCGTGTCTATAATCTGTTTAACAGTCTAAGAGATGTGGGTATTACTGCCTCAGAGAGGAGGCCTCTGAGGCTCTGGGACATACAGGAGCGCCTCTCTCCCCCCTGCCCCCCCAAATGTTGCTTTGGGGTTGTTGGGGTCACATTGCTGGGTGGCCTCCTTTGCAGTGGCCACTTGGTTCTGGAGTCTGATTGGGTGCCTGGCTCTCTTTATTTCTGATCCTTGAGCTCTTAGAGTCCCCAGCAGAAAACTGCATTATGAGTAAAAGCGCTGATAAACCACTGTTCTGGGAAAACTATTTTTGAAACGGTACGGTGTCTCTCACAGCACTCCTGGACTGGCTGCCCAGCTGCACTTAGGGGCAGGAGAGAAGCGTCGTCACCCCTCCCCCACCATCCCTGAGGTCTCCCTGGGGTTGGGGGCCGGGGACAGGACTCATGCTCTGAGTTTCTTCAACCTAGAAACTGGGTGAGGAACTGGCAAGCCAGCTCTTGAGGGTTTTCCGGGTTAGGCTTCCTGATTCCTGAGCTGTTGTGTGTGGTTGATCTTACACAAAATCACACTTGGTGTGTATCAGTTAGTAATGGGAAGGAGGTTCGATAGGCGCCCTCCTGCAGAGCCCACAGGGTGTGATCTTCACAACCCCCCCCCCCCCCCAACAGCACTGCAGACGCGCTTCCGAGAGATTCCTCAAGGTCAGTAGTGGTGTTGTGACTTGTGATGGGGTTCCCACAACACTGATCCTCAAACTACCACTTTGTAGCTTCAGGAGATCCTCAGAGTCATTGGGACCAAATCCCTTGTCCCTCACTCATGACTGTTTATTCTGTAAATATTTACTTAGTACCCAGCAGGTGCCGGGACTTTCAAGATGCTCACAGTGTGTGGGAGACAGGAGGATGGGGGCAGGGGGGTTGAGTCAGACACAAGAGGCTTTTCCCAAAGTAAACTCCGTTAGGTAAACGCCTGGCAACTGGGTACCATGTGGAGAAAGGTTTCGCAGTGAAATAGTATGGGAGATGCTGGCTCCTGAATAGGATGGTCGAATTTGCAAATCTGTGATTATTTTGAGAATGTTAGATGTGCCGGGCACAGAGGCGTGTGTCTTAGGTGCATTAGCTCCTCTTCCAGAATTTCAGTGGTTTGGGTTGGCTGCGATGTGCTCGCTTCGGCAGCACATATACTAAAATTGGGTTGGCTGCGATTTGTAACTATTTTTTTAAATTAATTATTTATTTTTAAAAAAGATTTTATTTATTTGAGAGAGAGAGACACAGTGAGAGAGGGAGCAGCAGGCTTCCTTGCAGCAGGGAGCCCGAATGTGGGACTCTATCCCAGGACCCCTGGATCATGACGTGAGCGGAAGGCTCAGATGCCTAACTGAATGAGCCACCCAGGCATCCCTGTAACTGTTTTTGTGTTTGTAGAAGTTCAGGTTGTTTTCCATTTGACTTTAATGGGCGAGAGATTGGTCTTTTCATTTCAAGAAGGGCTTCTCAGTACAGTGGAATATTATTCAGCCTTTAGAAAGAATGAAATTCCAACAGATGCTCCAACGCAGATAAACCTTGAGGATATTATGCTAAGTGACGTAAGTCATTTGCAAAAAGACATGCTATGGTTCTACTCACATGAGGCACTTAGAGTAGGGAATTCATAGGATAGAAAGTAGGTGGTGGTGCCAGGTTGTGGCGGGAGAGGAGGCTGGGGGCTGTTTAATGAGTGCACTTTCATTTCTGCAAGCTGAAAAGCGTTCTGGAGATTGGTTCCACCACGATGGGAAGGTACTCAGCACTACTGAGCTTTATGCTTAGAAACGGTGAAGAAGGTACATTTTGTGTTACGTGGGTATTTTTTTTTTTTTTTAACCACAACAAACCAAAAATATTATGACCAAAGAAAGTCATGTGGTGAGCATTAAAATTCACAAATTATGGGATATGATGTACCTCAGGTGCGGCGTGCATGTGAATGCCCGTACCTATGTACTTAATTCTTTTTCACTGGGGTTGGAGATGAGAAAATAAATTGGAGTAGTTCTGTTCTACTTAAAAAAGAGAGGCCTCTCAAGCTTCTGAGGGCTTTGCCAGTTGCAGACCATAATAAGTGTACTTTGTGCTTCAAAATGGCTCCTTGTGTTCCCGTTTGAGGCTTGAGTGAGCATTTGCTGATGTGTCCAAACTGTGTTTTTTAGAAAGTGCTTATACTTACTTGAGCTATTTGTTGTTTTTTTTTTTTAAAGATTTTATTTATTTATTTGAAACAGAGAGAGAGAGATCACAAGTAGGCAGAGAGGCAGGCATAGAGAGAGAGGAGAAAGCAGGCTCCCCGCTGAGCAGAGAGCCCCATGCGGGCCTCGATCCCAGGACCCTGAGATCATGACCTGAGCCGAAGGCAGAGGCTTAACCCACTGAGCCACCCAGGCGCCCGAGCTATTTGTTTTTTAAGATTTTATTTATTTATTGGAGAGAGAGAGAGAGAAAGAGAGCATGAGCAGGGGGAGGGGCAGAGGGAGAAGCTGGCTTCCCACCGAGCAGGGAGCACAACATGGGGTTCAGTCCCAGGACCCTGGGATCATGACTTGAGCCAAAGGCAGACGCTTAACTGACTGAGTCACCCAGGCGCCCCTGGAACTATTTGTTTTATAACAGTATGTTCCTGGGGTGAGGGTAGAACTACTATAAATTGAAGCAAAGGCGCCAGGAGGCAGGACAGTATCAGTTTAGGGCTCGTAATCACCAGGATTTCTGCCAAACCCTTCACTTTATGGACCTTGAAAGCAAAAGTTGTATAATCCATGGTTGAAGTTGTCTTTAAGAAATCTGTATATTTGAGACCCCTTATTTAAAAAAAAGAAAAAAAAAGGATACATTGAGGGTTCAGTCTGTTAGCGGATTTAAAACTTTTGGAAGGCCGTGTTCATCCTCTCCCTTCCCTCTGGGCAGGGTGTCTTCCCATGGTGATGACATCACCTGGGCCCTGAAGCTTCTTTTCAGGGTGGCATGGTTGCCTTGTCTCTGGTGGAGCTGTAATTGAACCCCTCACCCCCACTCTCTGTGGCAGAGTTGGGTTGTTGTTAGTATTTCACCGTGGTAAACATCCTGGGCCCACAGCCAGCCAGGCTGCCCTCCTGAATTTATTACTACCCCTCCCACCCCAAGTAACGCCTAAAACTGTTTCTTAAAAGTCTTGCCAAATTGAACCTTTTTATAATTTTTAAATCTTTGTCCGTCTGATAGAGATTTTGTTTTTGTTTGTTTGGACCGCTATTAAGGTTCCTTAATATTGTTTAGTGTGTGTGTTTGTGTATTTCTTTTTTGGGGACTAGAGAATCTATAAATCCTTTGATCTTTTTTTTTCCCCCCCTTTTCAGCTGTGAGGCTTGTGAATCGTGTGCATTATTTAGACCTTAATTCTCAGTGTCCCTGGCTTAATTTCACTGCTATTCTTAACTATATAAGCAGGCACTCCTCCCCTTTGAGTTCTTTCCATTGATCTGTTCACTAGTGGGAGCCTGTAAGGTGCGGTGGGCTTCCCTGGCTGGAGCTTCTCTAGGAGTGTCAGGGATCAAATCTTTAAGCTTTTACGTGTCTGACAATGTCTTTCTGTTATCTTTGCATAGAACAGTAGCTTAGTGGGCTCACAGGTCACTTCTGGAGGTCTCCTGGTCCTCCTCCGTAGGCCGCTGCAGCCTACAATATTTTTGGGGTCCTGCTTGGGAATTCCAGGCTTTTTCTTACCAGGTGGCTTCCCATTTGTATTTGAATCACTAATTAGATGTCACAGTCCAGTTTTATCTCTGGTTACCTTTCACTTTTCACCAGGGATCCACAGGCTCCCCCACTCCTTCCCACTTGATAGTTGTGTGTTCACTTTAATGAGGGCTGAATGCATTTATATCTAGTAGGAACTCTTGGCGTAGTATGGTAAATAACATCTTGTGGAGGGAAAAGTTCACAGATCTAGGGCTGTAGTTTTCTGTCACAACCTACTGTGCTGTGTTGGTATTGGGTAAAATGTCTGTTAGCTTCCCCCTCTTTTTGTTTCCTTTCTTATTTAAAAAGGGGGGGGGCGCCTGGGTGGCTCAGTGGGTTAAGCCTCTGCCTTTGGCTCAGGTCACAATCTCAGGGTCCTGGGATGGAGCCCTGCCTCTGGCTCCCTGCTCAGCGGGAGTCTGCTTCTTCCTCTCCCTCTGCCGCTTCCCCTGCATGTGTTCTCTCTCTCTGTCAAACAAATAAATAAAATATATAAAAAAAAAAAAACAACTATACTGGTTGTTATACTTAATGAAAAAAAAAAAAACTTTATACTGGAGCAGTAATTCTAAAACTTTGTTGGTCTCAGGATCCCTTAAAAAATTATTGATGATCACAAGGAGCTTTTGTTCATAGGCATTATACTGATTATATGAATTAGTATTAGAAATCAAAATGGATATTTAAGTCACAGCTATACGGAAGGACACATTCCATTAATAAGTCTTCAGGGCCAGGTGTCACCCTACATCAGGTGGTCTCTGGAAAGCTCCACTGTGCTGTTTCTTTTATCAGAAATGAAGAATTTGATGGGAAATGCCTTGGTTTGCAGAATTTGTGATCTGAACCCACATCATCTCAGGGCCCTTATTTTACTGTTGTTTTTCAGAAGCTCCGCTAACTGCTCTTCTGTCTGGATTGTCCCCTAGGTTTCCTGTAAGGAGCCCCTGCTGGTGCACCACACCTACCGGGGGCTGTCCACCTGACTGCCCCAGACTCCGGCAGCGGGGCCCCCGATGGCAGTGGGCACCTCCCCGTGAAACCTGCCAAGCTGGACGCCACAGCTCCGCACGACGACACTTCGGCCAACTCTGTGCCCCCTTTGGAGGCGTGCAGCCATGCAGTCCTAGTCTGCAGCCCGGGCATCCCTGAGGAGCACTATGTAAGCGAGGCTGTGGAAGATGCTCCCAGCTGCAGAGGGTACCGGGATGCCTGCACCATCACCGGTAAGGGGGCCTTTCCTGCCTGGGGCAGGGTGGGGGGCACGGGTGTGTGTGGCCACAGGAGTCAGTGCGGGGAGGTGTGAAGGACCAGGGAGGACGAGTGGAGTGCGGAGGGTCTGAGCTTTGGGATGGCGAGAGCCACGATCCAGACCCAACATGAGATGAAGAATTGCCCTGGAGGTTAAGGATGGGAAATTTTCTTTCGTAATTTTATTTATTTATTTGACGGAGAGAGACACAGCGAGAGAGGGAACACAAGCAGGGGGAGTGGAAGAGGGAGAAGCAGGCTTCCCGTTGAGCAGGGAGCCTGATGCGGGGGCTTGATCCCAAGATCGTGTGATCGTGACCTGAGCTGAAGGCAGATGCTTAACAACTGAGCCACCCAGGTGCCCCAAGGATGGGAATTTTGAACCCTGAGCAGCTTGCTTGGCCTGTAGTGATGCTGGGTGTAGTTTGGCTCCTGCTCCTCTCGCGGAGGCTCCGTTTCTGATTCTTGCATAAAGGCAGGTGGAATGGAAATCACTCGCGCTGCCCTGCGGGGATGCAAACATGGGGAGCTGGTCCTGGTGCCCGGCGTCTGCTGCCAAGGCTGGCTTAGCTAGCGTCTTACATGTGCCTGCAGCTGTCCTGACTTCCCCGCGGCCCAGGAGCAGAGTTCATCCCACTGGAGCTCTTGCTTGTTGTACCCCCGCCCCCAGGGATCATGGGGATGAGTGCTTGGCGGGGCTCCGAGCAGATGTGGTGTGGGCTGGTGAGCTCAGACAGCAGCAAGGAGTGTTGTTAGAGTCACCTCTAGATGCCTTCATATCAAAGTTCACCCCAGTTCTCGTTTTGTCCGCAGTGTCTACTTTTCTCCTCCTGTTTGAAATAACACCCAGTGACAGCTGAAAATGTGCAGATTTGCTTCCAGTAGCTTTCCATGGATCTGTCTCACAGTTAAGCGTGGGGGACCTCCTGTATGTCAGGAGTGTCCCAAGTATAGTGGGCCAGGGGGATGGCCCAGGATCCCAGCCTGGGGGCCTCGCCCTTGTGCTGAGTTCCTGCCCCACGAGTGGCCCTCTGTCTGCTGGTGCCCTGAATCCCACCCTTGCTGGCCTGCCTACTTCTGGAAGGAGACATTTCCTGCAGCTCCTCTCCTTCCACGTCATCCATTTCGCCCTGCTCGGGGAGCTCTCCTCTTAGCACAGAAACATGCTATGATCTCTCCCTTCATGAAGAGAATTGCTTGTGGTCCTCACGGCCGGTACCCATGTCTCTGCTCCTGTCTGTGCTCACTGCAGTTTCTCTTCTGTGCTCACCTGTAGCCAGGGCGAGCAGGGTGTGAGCCTACCATTCCCCTAGCACTGAAGGCCTTGTCAGTGCAGGGGTCCATCCATTGGCTTCATCTTCTTCCCTTTTCAGGAGGGCTTGACACTGCTGAGCACTCCCTTCTGGAAATCTGGTCCTCCCTTGGCTCCCTGATTCTCCTGTTCTCCTACCTTGCTGGCTGTTGTTCCTCCCAATCCTGGGATCCTGGGGATGTTGGAGGGCCTGGGGCTTAGTCCTGCTAGCCCCTCCCTCTCTCATCAGCACTAGTGCCACAGGTGATCTCCCCCAGTCTCCAGGATTTAGAATCTGCCCAACGCTGACCCCTGTCTAGCTCCTGTCCTCAGACTAATCCTCTCCCCTGGAGGCCAGACATGTTGGTTTAAAGCCATATACAACATCTTTCCCTTGGGTGCCTGTGGGCATCTTAAACTTGAATAGCTAAAAGTGAATCCTTTCCCACTTTGGCCTGCTTTTCCTGTGGTTTACCCTGTCTTTATAAATGGTACTTTTGTTCTTGTAGTTGCCCAGACCAATCGCCTTGGAGGCATTCATGACCTCTGTATTTCTTTCACACCCCAGTTTGCTGGGAAGTCTGTTGGCTTGGTCTTCAGTGTGTCCAGAATTTTATGGCTTCTCACCAGCTCCACGGCATCTACCCTGTCCTAGGCCACCTTCCTCTTACATCTGGATTATTGTGGTGGCCTCCAAATTGGGCCACCTGCTTCCCGGCTTGCTTCTGTGCAGTCTGTTCTCCGTCTACCCACCAGTGAGGCTTTTTAAACACACAGTCAGATGATTCCTTTAACTCATCTGCTCCAGACCTCCAGTGGGCTCCTATCGGATCATGGCCAGTGGAGGTCTAAGTGACAGGGCTTTCCCACCTCTCTGACTGTCTCCTCTGTGCCCACTCCACCCCAGACACACTGGCCTCCTTGCTAATCCTTGGACTCACCAGGAATGTGCTGCCTCAGGACCTTTGTTTTTGCTGCTGCCCAGCACCTGGATCGCCATACCCCTGATGTCCTCATGATTCCCTTTTCACTTTCTCCAAAGGGGATTTCATTAGAGGCCATTTTGTGACTGCCCTGAACAAAGAATGATCCACTGCTACCTTTCCCCTTCTCTTTTTCCTGCCTTACCTTCCTCCCCAGACTTAGTCATGAGTTACTACTGTATGTTTGTATTTTAGGGCAAGGACTTTGTGCAGCCCTGAATCCCAGTGATTAAAATCATACCTCATGCAGCCAGTGCTTGACAAGAGGGGTCTCTTATCCCCTTTTTATAGGTAGAGAGACTAAATCACGAGAGGTTCAGCATCCTGCCCAAGATCCTTGAGCTTGAGGGGTGAGATTGGAGTGCATGTCATGACCCCAGGACAGGAGTTCTGGACCTCCCAGGAATACAGTCCAGTGGGGTGGTCAGATGAATGAGTGAAAATGGATGGTGCGCCGCAGTTAGCATAGCGATAAGCATGGGCATATGGGAGCACACTAAGAGGAGTGCTTGGCCGAGCCTGGGAGGGAAAAGTTTGTGGGAGGACCCAGAAGGCTTCCTGGAGGAGGCAGTGTCCCAACTCTGTTCTCACTTGTACAAGCATGTGAACTAACCCCTGGGCTTCCAGTGGCATCTGTGCCAGCGAAATCCAGGAAACATCCAGCCTGTTGAAGTAGTTTCACTTTCTCTGAACGTGACAACTTGAGGACAAGGAAATGGTCGAATGTGGTGCCGGAACTTCAAACCCCAAAGGGCGTGGTGCCTGGAGGCTCTTTGCTGGGATGTTGGTGGCAAGCCGATGGGGGACAGCTGAGCCGCAGAGCTCAGCGCTGTCACACTTGGCAGCGGCTGAGTGAACAGGACTGTGAGCACAGACCCTGTTTCATGGTCAAGGTGCTGGATGGCCGGATGGTGCAGGTTCAAGTCTTACTACAGGGTCATCGAAATAGTGCAAACTATTCTCAGAGAGACCTGGAGTGTCCCCAAGAATGCCTCTCCGCCTCCAGGGGCTTTGCCAAGTGCAGTCCCGGGAGCCCACTTGGCATCAGGCCTCCGGTAAATACCCTCCGCCCCCAGTTCCCAGTGAACAGTGAGGTGAACAGCAGACCTTTTGTTCCTTTTTCATTTTCAGGCAAAGCCCAATGTCCAGCACAAAGCCCTGCTCCCCTGCCCCCTCCACCCCCACAACTTAAGGATATCACATTTTGGGTGCGTCATTTTCTCTTTGGGGCGGTTTAACAAGATGAGCCGATAGGGTGCCCAGGCTGCCTGGAGTTAGGTAACCCATTGTGCCTCCAGAGCAGCCACAATCTTGGGATTTGCCCCAACAAGCAAACTGAGAAAGCTGCTGAGGGAGGCACAGCGGGGTGGCTGTGTTGAGGTCTTGCTCGTGCTGGGGTTCTCACAGAGAATCCCCTTTCTCTCTGAATTGTTTTTGGATTGGATTTCTGTACATGGCCTTGGTACTTCGGTTCGGGCAGCCCGTCAGGGCCCAGCCTCTGCCAGGACTCTGCCAAGGCGAGCTCTTTCGGACAAACGCATGTGGTAAGTGTCTGCTGTTTGTTTTCTTTGTGGTGTGGCGGGAAAGAAGAGACCACAGGAGAAGTAGTGTCTCTCCTGCCCTATTTTGCTTGGCGGGTTGTCCTTGGGCACATGGTGGGGTAATTGCAGTATTGAGTCATTGAAGGGCAGAGCCGAGGGTCCACAGAAGCTGGTCCCACCTTGTCCCCTCATCCCGGAGGCTCGGGGGAGGCAGTGACATGTGACCAGAGTTGGGACCAGGCCTCCCAGACTCCCAGCACTTTCCCCCTTGTGGTTCTTTGCAGCAGCTAAACAGGGAGGGTCTTCAAGCTCCCCCTCCCCCCAGCCCTTACCTCTCCAACTCTTCGATTTTTCCTAATCCTGTGTCTTCATCCTGGTTTCTCAGACCCTCACCTGGCATCTGGGTCAGGATGGACTTTTTTGAAAGGTGAAGGAAGAACAGAGTTAGTGTCTCCCTTCCTCCCCCTCTCTTCTCTGCCTTTCCTTTTTTTTTTTTTTCCCCCTTTCTTTCCTAAACGTGCTTGGCCCTGTCCGTACCTCTGATCCACACCCCAGTGATGGAGAGCTTACGAATCATCTGTGCTCTGGCTTGTCTCCCCCGCTGGGGGAACGGATCAGAGTCTGATGATGGATGAACGTCTGGTGTCTGTCCTGTCTTCCTGCTCTTACCAAGAGCTGACTGGGCCCAAACCCAGTAAACTGAGAGGCAAGCCCCTCTTGTCCTGTTCGAATTGGGTTCAGTTTTCAGGACATTTAAAACAATGAGAGATGATAGGGTCCTGTGAGTGTGTGAGTGTGGGGGTGGGAGGGCTATGTAAAGCCCCTCAGGCATGTGCTGCGATTCTGTTCAACCAATAGCTCTGCAAGGCCAGCATTTTGTTGGGGTCCAGCTGGCTGGACCAAACTGGCTCCAGCTCTGAGCCCCGGAGGCAGGCAGAGGTCGAGCTGACCAGCGGCGGCCCCCAGAGAATTGCTCCCACTCTGCAAATCCACTGTTTAGGATTTGTTCCTTTTCTGTCGCTAGCCTAAGCCATCAAACTTGATGGTTTATCCTCTGAAAACATGCTCAGAGAAAATATTATGGACGTCTTTTATAAGTTCAGTTTAACGTCTTGCCTGTTGGTTCATGTCTAGCGTAAAAGTCCTCATGTGTTTCCCGTTGAGAAGTTTAGCCTGCATGGTACTTGGCTGAGTGAAACAAAAAAGAATGGACCGTGAAATATCCCTTCTTTCACAGGGTGAGTTGTGAATTAGCATCCAGGGAATGACACGTTTTCTAAACTCATAACTTGGACGTGTTCTTTTCTTCTTCATAGCGGAATCTGCTCTGTTGAGCAGTTGGTTTTTGTGCGTGGAATGCAGGAGGAAGGCCTCCTATGCTGATTTCCGGAGCTAATGTGTAAGCTTCAACCAAACACGCAAACATTCACATCTGTCCTTTAAACACGCTGTAAGTGATTTTGGAGGTCCGCAGCGGATCCTCCTTCCCCCTCAGTCCCTCATCGTGAGGGGAGTGGGGAGAATATCTGTCACACAGGGTGTTCGACAGACATTGTAAAGACTAGGCAAAATGTATTAGTAAGATTTTTAGCATGTGATCTGGAATATGTAGTTCCAGGTGCTTGATATCTGTGTATTTTTTTATCCTCCGATTTGGTTTGCATTTTGAATTTGAAACAAGTTTTGAACATATCCAATGTATTCCTGTTAGTCTCTGCCCATTTTAAACCATTTTAGGAAGCTGGCAAATAGTAAATGACATTAAACAAAATTAAAGAGTGATCTTGTTATTTCTTTTAAAGATTTTCTTTCTTTCTTTCTTTGAGAGTGAGAGAGCACAAGCGGTGGGGGAAGGGGCATAGGCAGAGGGAGAAGCAGGCTTCCCGCTGAGCAGGGAGCCCGATGCAGGGCTTGATCCCAGGACTCCGGGATCATGACCTGAGCCAGCAGTCGCTTAACCGACCAAGCCCCTCAGGAGCCCCGAGAGTGATCTTATTTTAAAGTATTAACCTGGTGTGCTTTGCACGCGCTTCAGGACATCGATCCCAGCCTCAAATAGCATTCCTCATGGCGTGCCTTTAGCTGTTCCGTTTTCATAATGGATTTATATTAATTTGATTTGCAGGTATCAGAGTGAAGTGAGGGTCGCTTCATACATGCTTTTGTCAAGGGGCCCTCTTTGTGATGTGACCAGACCAGGGCTCAGGGGCATTTGCTGGCTGAGGGGCCAGGTGTGGGCCTCTGGCCTCAGCACCCTGTTTGCCCCCTTGGCAGGGCGTGCTGTAGGCCCTTTCCAGGGACTCGGCGAGAGAGGGTGTGAGGCTGGCAGGAGGAACTCGGTGTAGTTGTTCCCCTGGGTTCAGATGTTCCCTTGTCTGTGCAATTCAGTGGTGACTCTGGGACTTGAGGCCTGGGGAGACCTGCCTGTGTTCTCTGTCCCCTGATCTGGTGTGAACATTGACAGATTTGAGCCCTTCAAGTTGAAACCATCGTGAACTGGAACTTCATAGCTGTAATTACACCTGGAACAAATCAGATTTCATAAATCATGTATTAGTCAGGGCTCTCCAGAGGAACAGAACCAACAGGATATACATCTGTAAAGAGGTTTATTATGAAGAATTGACTCACAGGATTATGGAGGCTGACAAGTCCCAAGGTCTGCAGTCAACAAGCTGGAGACCCAAGAGACCCAGGGGCGTAGCTCCAGGCCAGAGACCGGCAGCTTGCAAGCTAGGAAGAGCCAGTGTTTCAGTTTGAGTCCAAAGGCAGGAAGAAGTTGATGTCAGCCCCAAAGCAGTCAGACGGGAGGAAGCGTCTTACTGGAGGGAGGTTTCTTTGTTCTAGTCAGGCCTTCACCAGATGGGATGAGGCCCACCCACATTAAGGAGGGCAGTCTGCTTTACTGGGTCTACTGATTGAAATGTTAATCTCTTCCAAAAATACCCTCACAGAAACACCCAGAATGTTTGCCTGACTCTCCGGGCTTCCCATGGCTCAGAAGGGTTGACAGCCATCACAAATGCTGACACAGGCTGACACTTATGAGTGGTTGCTCTGTGGCTGGCAGGCTTCCGGGCACTGCTGTGGAAACTCATTTCGTCCTTGGCACAGCCCTGCTGGGGTTGGGATGGTGGGCAGTGTTATCACTCGCACCCTTAAGGAGGTGTAGAGTGGAGTGGCTTGTCCTCTTATGTGAAATAGGGGTCCTTGGGGTTTAGACCACACGGTGTCATTTGCTGACCCTATTTCAGTGGATTTCCTCCAGGTGAAAAAAATTTTTTTTGAGAGAGAGAGAGAGAGAGAGAGAGAGAGTTCTTGAGCAAGTAAGCAGGCGGAGGGGCAGAGGGAGAGGGAAAGAGAGAATTTTTTTTTTTTTTTTTTTTAAGATTTTCTTTATTTGAGAGAGAGAGAATACTCACAAAGGGAGAGTAAGAGGGAGAACCACACTCCCTGCTGAGCAGACTTGATCCTGGGACCCTGAGATCATGACCTGAGCCAAAGGGAGAGGCTTAACCGACTGAGCCACCCAGGCACCCCCTAGAGACCATTTGAAAAGAACCAGCGTAATGCTTCCTTATAATGTCAGCGAGAAGCCAAAGCAAACTGCTATAACCTGGATTTCGGTTGTGACTATAGGCCCATGGCCTTGCCAGGGTGCGTGACGATCAGTCAGCTCCTGCCCCTGCAGGTGGGATCACTGGGGAAGGTGGCAGCTGCAGAGGCAGTTGACCACGTGCTGAGTTCTTAACGTCCAAGCAGGAGCCGCTGTTTGGGGGTAGACTGCTGTCAGGGGAGCCTTTACAATATTTCCAGGGTTTTCATCATAACAGTATGCCAGGGAATGGTGTTGCATGTATATCTTTTGGGTCACTTATCCTATGTGTCTGTAAGGTAACAGGGAATGTGCATTTAGGATTTGGTCTACATCACAACACTGCCCTCCAGAGAGCCTGTACCCATTAAGTGCCCAGTACGAGTGTAAGGGAGTGGCCATTTCCTGCCAACTTTGGGCATCGTCAGCCCTTTTCATCTTGGTTAATCAGGTAGTCAGGAAAAAGGGGACTTCATTTTACTCTGTATCTTTTTCATTATGAATAGTCTGTACCTCTTTTCTATTCCATTTTATTTTCTGCAGACAGCCTGGTTTTTTGGTCTTTGCTCATTTTTCTAATGGGTTGTTGACCTTTAAGAGGTATAATTGAGTTTCTGTTGTGTGTACGGAGGATAGGGCAGTGTGTCAGGTTGAGATTCTTTTACGTTTCAGAAGAGGAAAAATGTCTTTAAAATAGTCACACGAATTACTATTTAATTATTATTACTGTAGATTTGATATTCATAGGAGAACCAGAGGGTAATAAAAGATTGTATAAAGGGGATTTCTAAAGTGGTGTTTCCAGGAAGGTTTCTATGGGAAAGCAGTGTTTGAGCAGAAGTCTGAAGAGTATGTAGGAGTTTGCATGGTGGGGATGGGAGAAGAGCATTCTAAGCAGCGAAGACAGCATGAGCAAAGGCCCTGTGGCAGGAAGATTATTGACAGTCATAGCTAACATTGAAAGAGCACTTACTGTGTACTTGACGTTGTCCTGATTGCCTTTTATATCTACCTGCATTTAATTCTCATGGATCACTTATGCAGCATACTTCCCCAAACCTTGGCCATTGAGAACAGCAAACACTTATAGTCTCACATATTTCTGTGGGTTGAGAAGTTAGGAGTAGCTTAGCTGGGTGGTTTTAATTCAGGGTCCCTTGCAATGTTGATGAAGGCTGCCGGGGATATCGATGTTCCCAGATAATTGAGCAACTATATGATGAAGACACTTGTGAGACTTTCTGGA
The DNA here is from genome assembly GCF_002288905.1 of Enhydra lutris kenyoni. Classification (NCBI taxonomy): domain Eukaryota; kingdom Metazoa; phylum Chordata; class Mammalia; order Carnivora; family Mustelidae; genus Enhydra; species Enhydra lutris. The sequence goes on from NW_019154150.1 coordinate 14,767,636, forward strand.
GTGGGGACTTCAGTTTTGATGGATGTTGCCAGAGCAGTTGTATTTTTATGCAGATAAAGTGGGGGTGTCTGGGCCCACACCCACCTGCACCCCCTGCACCCTGGGTATTGGCAAACACCTTGCGCTTTGCCAACTGAGGCGTGAAAACAAGAGCGCAGATGGTCTCGATTTACATTCCCCTCAGTACGTAGAGGGAGTTTTTATTTTTATTTTCCGTATCTGAGAGAAATGCTTCTTACCAGTTTCTGTTTTTAGCCCATGGAGTAGTTAATTCCATCATTCCATATAAGAGAATAGTAATTTACGCTTTCCTTCCTTTGCCAACGGTGGAGAAGGTCTCCTTGTACCTGCCTCACGGGCTTGCTGTGAGGATTCACCGGGTTACCTCACGCATGGTGCCGAGCATGCTGTGGGCACATAGTAGGTGTTGAGTGAGTCCCTTCCTGTGTCGTTACTGTTGCATGCCGACTGTTTATCGTCTGTCCTTTGTCTGTTATCACTGTCTGTTGGTCTGTGTGTGTTTGGCCCGGAGGAAAGGCCTGGGCTGCCGGAGGCCCAGTTGCTGGGTGGAGGGTCAAGGGGAAGGACAGCAGGTTGCAGAGTTGTTTCACCTGTTGCCCTTCCGTTCTCCCTTGGTTTGCGGTCCCCTTCCCTCTCTTCTGTCTGTCTCACTGTCTCTGAGAGGATCCCAGGTTTTTTGTGTTTTTTTTTTTTTAAGATTTTATTTTTTTTATTTACTAGAGAGCGAGAGATCACAAGTAGGCAGAGGGGCAGGCAGAGAGAGAGAGAGGCAGAGAGAGAGAGGGCAGGCAGAGAGAGGCAGCAGGCATCCCGCTGAGCAGGGAGCCCGATGCGGGGCTTGATCCCAGGACCCTGGGATCATGAGTTGAGCCAAAGGCAGAGGCTTGACCCATTGAGCCACCCAGGCGCCCCCCACTTCACCCTTTTTCTGGGCCCCAGACTTACTCTGTCCTTTCTGACATCATCGCGCTCCCACCCATCTCCCAGAAATGTGCTTATCTTTTGCCCACTTGTGGCTCTTCTCTCACCTCTTCCTTCCTTTGCCCAGGCTGGGTTTGTTCCTCCTTTTTTGTTACTTTACTGCTCTCCTTGTTCTGGGTCAGGCTCTGTGGGGAGTGGCAAGCTGGGCGGGATTTGGCTCCCATCACTGGAAAGCCTTGCAAGGGGACCTCGGGGTGGGTCTCGGAGGCTTCTGGAATGCTCGGGTGGCAGAATTTGTTTCTCTGCCTGTCTAATGGGGATGATGGATTTATTGAGGGGGTAAAGCAAGTGACCTATTTCTGTGAAATACTTAGAAAAGTGACACTCAACAGGGAGCCCAGTGGCACCTTCTACAGTGATGGAAATGTCCTCCATTAAAATGTCTTCATAGACTTCCAGCATATGATCTCTGATTTTGCTATTTTTAAAGCTCTGGTTGATTATAGAAGTGATTGGGATCAAATATTCTTCCCATTACACTATTGAATATTTGTCTCAAAAATTTCTTGATGAACTTGGGGTACCTGGGTGGCTCACTTGGTTAAGCATCTGCCTTCAGCTCAGGTCATGATGCCAGGGTCCTGGAATAGAGCAGGCTCAGTGGTGAGCCTGCTTCTCCCTCTCCCTTAGCCCTTCCCCCTACTCACGTTGTGTCTCTCTCTGTCAAATAGATAAATAAAAAATCTTAAAAAAATTTTCTTGATGAACTCTTGGGATTCTTGCTAAAACTGTTTTCTGCTTAGTTGTGGTTCTTTTTATTAGATAATGAGGGTTTTTGTTTTTGTTTGTTTGTTTTTAGGATTTTCTTTCTTTCTTTCTTTTTTTTGGTGTTTGTGCCAGGGAAGGTCTCTTTTTGCCTTGGTTTCTAGGAAGCTCAATTGCCTTAGGTTTTCACTGAATAGGTATTCTGGTAAAACTGTCCTTGCCTACTTCTGCCTCCTTCCATTTAATAGAATACACAGGGTGCTCTCTTTTTATGCTGCTCCTTTTTTTTTTTTTTTTTTAATATTTTATTTATTTATTTGACAGAGAGAGAGAATGAGAACAAGCAGGGGGAGTGGCAGGCAGAAGGAGAGGGAGAAGCAGGCTCTCCGCAGAGCAGGGGAAGCCCGATATGGAACTTAATCCAAGGACTCCAGGATCACGACCTGAGTCATGAAGGCAGTGGCTTAACCAATTGAGCCACCCAGGAGCCTCTTTTTATGCTTATTCTAACTAACATAGTTCTGTTGAAACCTTAATGGACATACATGAGGTTTGAGAGGAAATAAAGGTTGACTCACTATACTTTCTCAAGGCTCCATGAACTTGCTCCTGTGGGAAGTCCACCCACCCCCGTATTTTAGCCTGCACAGACTCTGACAGTATTCCCAAGGGAGAAGCAGCGTGCCTTCCTGGGGTTCTTGGCCTAAAGCATGTTGGCTTTGGGGCAGAGACATTTTGAGTGTGTTTTATGGCTGCAGCATTTACTGTGGTACCTTGGGCATGTCAGCTTGTCTCCGAAGCTGTTTCTGCATCTCTAAAATGGTATGACAGTAAGAACCTCAGAGTCCTTTGGTGTTGGTACTCAGCATGGTGATTCCTATTAAGTCCTTGGTACAGCGGTGCAAGGAAGGTGTTCAGTAAGGATTGGTGACTGTTGTTACTTACGGCTCTGCTTAATTCCCATTGGGGTGAATCTGCCTCCATGCGGCCCAGTTTAGTGGGAAATCTGCTAGAGACCTTGCCCGTCGTCCTCATCTCTTAGTTCACTGTCCGCACTGCATGATTTTGAATTCCAGGAGTGAGGAGTCAGGCTTTGGATCACCTGCTGGGGTATGCCTTGGTGCCTTATACAAACAGGGATCATTGTGTGTTTTGTGATTTGAGCCTTTAAGTTTCACAGGTGTCTGTCCTGGGAAACAGACTGAACACATGTGTGGGGACACGTGGTCAGGCCGAGGCTCTGGGAAGGCCTGCAGGGCCCCGGCTTTTTAAACTGCAGTCATACTGGGGCCTGCCTCAGAGCCCTGGGCCAGTGGTCATCCCGTTGCCGGAGGACTAGCCTGGAGGACTTATGTTTTCAGTTTCTCTTTCCTCCCTTCTTTTTACTTCTCCCATCTTTCCTCTCCTATCTTTGTCCCCCCTTCCTCTGCCTTCCCTACTCCCTTTCTCCTTTTTCCCCGGCCCTTCCCTCCATATAAGAGAAATGGTTTCTTCTTTTTTCTTTTTTAGAAATATTTACTTATTTTTAGAGAGAACATGCGACCGCGCTTGCTCGCACGTGGGGGTGGGGGCAGAAAGAAAGGGAGAGAGAGAATCTCAAGCAGACTCCCCACTGAATGTGGAGCCCGACTCAGGGCTCGAGCCCTGAAATCAGGACCTGAGCCGAAATCGAGATTCAGACACTTAACCGATTGAGGCACCCCTCTTTTTTCTTTCTCTAAAAATTTTACACCAGGGTTGGATCTAGCCGGGCAGACTCTGGAAGCTGTGTCACATTTGACCAGAACTACTTTGGTAAAGACTGCAGGATACAGGTCCTGCTGGGTTAATGTTCTTTAGTGCTTTTCTGGCACAAGGTGGCCCGTTGTGTCTGGGTAACAGGCACCTTCTTCTGTTCCTGGACACATCCTAGGATAATGAAGGGGCTCCATTATGCTGATTTGGAACATGCTGGGGTTTGGCTACAAGAGGAAGATTAGGAAAGGTGTTTCCCAGCCACGCTGCTGAGCGTGCTGGTGAGCAAACAGAGAAGAGAGGGGACGGGTCCTTAATACCGTGTGTGCAGTCAGTGTGTGGTAGGTCTAGGGAATTCTCAGATGGAGGGCTGAGTGTTTGCATGTGAGCTCTGGAAGTCTTTAGGAGGGAACCTGACCACTGGGAGAAAGGAAGAAGGAGGGAGAGCATGCAGAGACTGGCCGCTCCTCCTGTGGGTGATGGCAAGCTGCTGGAAGGTGGTTTTACCCTGAGTTACTGCCCTGCAGAGAGGCTGTTTTAGACCTTACCCAGCCTATCTCATCACCCACCCCTGCCACCCTAGCACTGTTTCAGAATAGATGATGGGGTGCTGGGCGTGGGCCCTTCCCAGCATGGGAGTCCTCAGCCTTCTAGGGCTTTCCACCATCCTCATGGTGCTTTCTGATTTCCCTAGTGCTTCTGGGAGCCTAGGAACAAGGCAGGGCAAGGTGGACGCTTGTTGTCATGCAGAGTTGGGTGAAAGTACCGTGGAGTGAGGGGGTAGTTGAAGCAAAGGGCTGTGGGATTCAAGCTGGAGGGAAGGGCCCAAGAAAGGCAAAGTGGAGGAATCACAGGGCAGTAGTCTTCAGGTGGTGTAGTGGGAATAAATGAGGGGAAACTGTGAGGAGAGGGGGCTGGAGGGGCTGGTTGTGGTCAGGGAGGGGCCATCTGAATTTCAGATTTCAGAGGTGGCCCAGATGCGGCTGGCAGAGGTGGAGCGTGCGGTCAGGGAGGGACTAGGGAGTGGACAGGTGAGTGTGAGCAAGGGTGGCTTGAGTCTCAAGTGAGCCCGCGTAAGGGCAGGTGGAAGGAAATGAACCATCTGTGGCTGGAGGAGCCGGAGAATGCTGAATCCAACTCCAGACCCCGAGTGGACCAGCTCAGAGCAAGACTCGAATCCTCATCTTCCAGGAGGTCTTCTGCCCTCCTGGATTTTGACCTGTATGCTGGAACACGTATGTGGGCTGTCCTGAACCTTCCCAGTCGGGGAGAACCTTCCTACCTTTCTTCCTGCTTCTCAGTGGCTGGGAAGACGATGATAGGGCTAAGCCTGGGGCATGGCAACCTTGACATTCCTTCTCTTACAGGAATTCTGTTCTGCTTTTCAACCCAACTTGCCAAGTTTCAGCTTATCTGATAAATATAATTGTACTTCCTTTTCTGTATCAAGAAAGACCTTGACAACAGTCCGTTCAGATGATCATAACTGCAGGCGTGAACTCCATTGCTCAGTGTCATTTCAGTTGTTTCTCCCTATTTATGTGGGGGTTTGTGGTGGTAAAAAATGGGAATGGACAAGTCTGAGTTTGAGAAAAGGTATGAGAGTCCCCTGGTGCCCAGTCTCCTTTTCGGGACCAGGAGGCTGGGAGGGGTGCTAGGCCCACCCAGGTGTGCACGCAGCACCATCTAGTGGGCGAGAGAAGCACCAGCAGCAGGAGTGACAGCTTAACCCGGAGACCAGAGGCATCGGTGCCCTGGGGTCGGCAACTTCCGAAAGTGGTTGAAGGAAAGAGGAGGTTAATTGTCCAGAGAATCCCACAGGAAGGCAGATGGCTTCAGTTGTGTAGAAAAAAAACAAATCTCCCTCCATCCCTCCATGCCTTCCTCTGTCTTGTTCTTTCTACCTTTATTCTAATTGATCCCTGTCTGCTATTTGCTGGAATTCATTCCAGAGATTGTTTTTTGCGATTTATGAGAAGAGGGAGGGTACTAGGAGAGCCAAGCGTGACTGTGTCTTTCCTGCTTAGGCTGCTGTTTAGGAGGTCCTGGTGGTGGTGTGATTTCAGTGCCATGCGGACAACTTTTTTCTTCCAGCTCTCAGTCATTATATGTTATGTCATTTCAAACTGAGTGTACATTAGTCAGGTTTTGCTGGGTAACACACCACTCCCAGATCCACAGTGGCTACTGTAATGTTTATTCCTAGATTGTGGTCTTTAGTCACCTGAGGATGGCCTGGGCTTCAGTTCAGGTCTGTCGTCCTTAGCTCTCATTGGAGGATTTGGGCTGAAGGGGCCCCGGCTCTCTTCGTCCATCCATCCCCTTCTCCTGGCAGAGGACAAGGCTTACATGGACAGACTCAGCCAGCACATTCAGAGTCTCTGGCTGTACGTGCAGCAGAGTCTCTGGCTGGCATTCCAGACTGGCCGAGGCAAGTTCTGTGGCCCCACTCAGTCGCAGAACTGCAAAGTGGTTTTTGTTCACAGTGCACCAAAACCAAGGTAGATAGTGAAGGAAGAATTGTGAATAAGATGAACAGCCAGATTTTTAGAAGATCCTCGAATGGCTGAGGTCCTTCGGTGGCCTTCAGGAAGCCACAGGGAGTCCACGATCTCCCCAATGGCTTAGAATACCGGTTGGCAGACCTTTCCCCTAAAGATCAGAGGGTAAATATTTCAAGCTTGTGGGTCACATGACCTGTGTTGCAACAACTGGCCTCTGCTGTCGTAGCTGAAAGCAGCCGCAGACAGTACCTCAAGGAATGGGTGTGTATCTGGGTTTTGGTAAAATCCTTATTTATGAAAACAGACCAGGGTTGGATTTGACTGTGGGTCGTAGTTGGTGGACTCCTGGTGCAGACATTCAAGCCCTGATTTCTCTCCGGATGTCAACCTAGCAGTAAGAGAGAAATAGCCTTTGTTGGGAGGCTACTGGGGAGTCCAGTAATACTCTACCCACCGTGCAGCATGGTCAAGCTGTAAACTGGTTCTTTGTCACTGAATTTTCTAAGCAGCCAAAGCTTCTTGTTTCTACACACGAAACCTCGTTTTGCTTAACCTCTTCTCCATGGAAATGTCTGGAAAGGGTATGAGAAGATCCTTGGTCTTTCCAAGGATGATAGGGAAGGCAATTTAATCTTTCTGGTGGATTCAGATTTATCTTTCAGAAACAGCATTTTTGGTGAAGGACTTTGAGGTGGGCCTAAGTAAGGGTAGTAGGTGTGCTCACCGACCCTACTTCCCCATCTCTTATGGTTATGTTTTTATGTGTGTGGCCACTCCATTGAGATATAATTCACCCATTTAAAGTGTATAGTTTTATGGCCTCTAGTTCATTCACAGGGTTGTGCAGTTGTTACCACAAATCAATTTTAGAACAGTTTCATCACCCCCAAAAGAAACTCCAGACTCTTTAGCTGTCACCCCCAATCCACTTCCATCCCCACACCTCCCTCAAGTATGACTGAATTTTTTTATTTTATTTTATTTTGTTTTTTTCTGTGTTCCAAGATTCATTGTTTACGCACCACACCCAGTGCTCCATGCAACACGTGCCCTCCATAATACCCACCACCAGGCTCACCCAAGCTCCCATCCCTCGTCCCTCTAATACCCTCAATTTGTTTCTTAGAGTCCACAGTCTCTCAAGGTTCATCTCCCCCTCCGATTTCTGCCAACTCCTTTCTCCTCCCCTTCTCCCAGTGTCCTCCGTGTTATTTCTTATGCTCCACAACAAAGTGAAACCATACGATAATTGACTCTCTCTGCTTGACTTATTTCTTCCAGTCCCATCCATGTTGTTACAAAAGTTGGGTATTCATCATTTGATGGAGGCATAATACTCCATTGTATATATGGACCACATCTTTTTTTTTTTTTTTTAAAGATTTTATTTATTTATTTGACACAGAGAGAGAGATCACAAGTAGGCAGAGAGGTAGGCAGAGAGAGAGGGGGAAGCAGGCTCCCCACTAAGCAGAGAGCCCAATGTGGGGCTCGATCCCAGGACCCTGGGATAATGACCTGAGCCGAAGGCAGAGGCTTCAACACACTGAGCCACCCAGGCGCCCCGGACCACATCTTTTTTATCTCTTCGTCTGTTGAAGGGTGTCTTGGCTCTTTCCACAGTTTGGTGACCGTGGCCATTGCTGCTATAAACATTGGGGTACAGATGGCCCTTCTTTTCACTACATCTGTATCTTTGGGGTAAATAACCCAGTAGTGCAATTGCAGGGTTGTAGGGGAGCTCTATTTTTAATTTCTTAAGGAATCTCCACACTGTTTTCCAAAGTGGCTGCACCCACTTGTGTTCCCACCAACAGTGTAAGAGGGTTCCCCTTTCTCCGCATCCTCTCCAACACACATTGTTTACTGTCTTGTTATTTTTGGCCATTCTAAATGGTGTAAGGTGGTATCTCAATGTGGTTTTGATTTGAATCTCCCTGATGGCTAATGATGATGAACATTTTTTCATGTGTCTGTTAGCCATTTGTGTGTCTTCTTTGGAGAAATGTCTGTTCCTGTCTTCTGCCCATTTTTTGACGTGATTATCTGCCCTTTTTTTTTTTGAGTGTTGAGTTTGAGGAGTTCTTTATAGATCTTGGATATCCAGTGTGGCTGAATTTTTAATGATTTGGAGGGTCACCTCTTGAAATCTGCTACCTTGGTTTCTTGGCCCTAACAGGCTCAGCTCTGGCCTTGGAGAGCAGAGCGAGGAATCATCATCATCATCCATCATATCATCATCTTTTTCTTCTTCTTTTTTGTTTTTTTTAGGATTTTATTTATTGATTGATCAAAGAGAGAGGGGAGAGGGAAAGAGAGAGAAAGAAAGAGAGAGCGAGCACAAGCAGGGGAAGCTACAGGCAGGGGGAGAAGCAGGCTCCCTGCTGAACAAGGAGCCAGATATGGGACTTGATCCCAGGACCTGGCACCATGACCCAAGTTGAAGGCCGATGCTTAACCAATTGAGCCACCCAGGCATCCCCGGAGCCAGGAATCTTCTTGAGTGGTCGTCGTGCTCTACAGGTGTGCAACCAATACTTTCACTGCCCCTGAGAACCTGGGCATCAGAACTGCATCAGCTGAGGACATAGCTTTAACGTTTGTCCTTTATCATACCTTTCTTTTTCTTCATTTGTATTTTGCTTTGGAGGAGTCGCCCTTTGTAATTTTATACTTGTGTTATTTTGAGACCTGGTTCAGGGAACATGGGATCATTTCACACGGGTTTTATTGGTTTTACCTATTTTGCTTAACCGCTTATTGTTGGGTTATGGTAATGGTTTTGGGGATGAGTTTGTAGTCTCTTAATATCCAGATGATCTCACTTCATGTTTTGAAAAAGTGGCCATTGTTTGCCTCTGAACAGAATTTCCTGTCTAGGAAATCATTTAGATGAACAATAAAGCAGTGGACCGCATTCAATGGTCGAGGCACGGTAGGCATTATGATTTTAAAAAATTGTGTTCTATTAATAAAATAAACTTGTCCTGATTTGCCATCTGACCGTTGATCTCAGCGTTTAACCTTTGACATGAATTGGCTTTCATCCCATCGTAAAAGCTAACTTTGGAGAGGAGAGGACCTGGGGAGGATGTGGGCCTTGAACTCTGGAAGTTGCTCAGCTGCTTTTCAGGGCAGCAGCTTTTCAAAGCTGCCTTGAAAGCTTTAGAGAGCCTAACCATAAAGACTAGGTATAGATGTTTCTGGGAAACAGAAAGCAAGTGTTAGTGTAAAAAGTTAATCGTTCTAAAACAGGAGACTGGATCTGAACCCACAAATTAAAGCAAACAGGAGTCAAGGGGGGAGAGGGAGATGGGTGGGTGAAGTATGATAAGCTGTCTTTTCTTTGCTATGGAGAAGCAGAAAAATAGACATTTACGTCCTAGTGACTGAACGATAACTGCTGAGCAGCGGCTTCACCTGGTAGGGTTTACGTAGTGGTGGTAGCCCTTCACAAATGTTTGCCGCCTTATTACTGTTGTTTGTTATCATTATAAAAAGTACAGCTGGATCCTTACATCGCTCTCACACCCAGTAAAATCCACATGGCCCAAAGAGAGAAGGAACATCAAGAAAGAGCCAGAAAAGTGGTACAAGTAAACATTTCTGGTTATTTTAATCATCTCGAGATGGGCAAGGCCATCCGAAAGTCAGATGCAGAGGCTAGAACTGTAAAGAAAAGGAGGGATCATTTTGACGATTTAAAAAATTAAGCCTGAGATGGGGATTCTTGCTGTAACTCGATGCGTCTGTTCCTGAAAAGCTCACATGTTCTTTGGAATCACCAGCCAGAAATAACAGGAGTTGAGCGACTTTGTAGCCAGAACACTAAAAAGTACAAAGCACCCACAGTGCATGGGGAGATAAAGTGAGGCTGTGGGAACCGCGCAGGGCAAAGGCTGGGAGCCGTGCAGAGGTGGGGGCTCTGAGCCCTGCAGCTCTCATGGAGGTGGGCATAGGAGGAAGGGCAGCCTCTGCGAAGAACCCCCCTGCAAGGCTGGGCTGCACCTCCTGGGAGATGGAGCCCTATGTGTAGTGCTTATTTTAAACTTCTTTAAAAGAGGGCTGAAAGGGCTCCTGCCTGTGCAGTATAAGAGGGCTTCCCTGCTTAACACCAACATAGGAACTCCTGCTAGAAAGTCCTATTGCAGCACTCAAGGCTGTGTGGGAAAACCCAGGAAGCATGAGTAGGGCTGCATGACCAATTGGGGGAGGGCGGGGCAGTGGCAGGAACAGTTGCTCTGTATTTGATAGGGAATTAATATAAAGCTTCTCTGTGTATAACAATATTAAAGAAGAGATAAGCAAGAAAAAATACATATGAGCATCCTGTAAAAGCAAAAGGCCAATATGTCTGTGAAAAGAGGTTGAATATTATTAAGGAATAAAGGCCAACAGCCAGCAGGTGCATGGAAAGGTGCTCAGGATCAGCAGTCATCAGGGAAATGCAAACCAAAACCACAATGAAGTATCACCACTCCCTCCCCCAGCTATTAGAATGGCTCGTATGGAAAAGACAAGAGACAACACATGTTGGAAGGATGTGGAGGAGAGGGGACCCTCGTGTACTGTTGTTGGTAATGTAAATTGGTGCAGCCACTATGCAGTATTTATTTTGGTGTTAATTGCAAAAATCTGAGGAGTCTGTGAATGGCAGAGGGATTGCATAACTGAAATGTGGCACATGCTGCAAGTGGAATACTATGCAGCCCTTACAAAGGAGGTGGCTCAGAATTTATTGTCATGGAGAGATGTCTGTGACACATTGATGACATCACCAGTGATTTTTCCAAGGCATACGGAGGGGAGAGAAATAAAATCACAGGAGGCAGAAAAGAGATTTTCAAAGTGGCTTTGGAATTAATGACTGTCTCCAGGGCTTTTGGATGTTTTCCTTCCTCCCTTCTAATCTGTGGCCAGCTTACTGGTGCAATTCTCATCCATCAGCAAGTGCTGTTACCTCTACCTTCCTGAATCCAGCCACTTCTCCCACCTACCTCATTCTAGCCTGAGTCACCGTTGGTTCTCGCTTGGACTTCAGCAATAACATCCTCGCTTATCCCCAGCTGGTAGCCCCTTCAGTCTGTCCATACAGCAGCCAGAGAGGCCTGTTTAACTTCTGAGTCAGAACATGGTGCTCTTGTTGGTGGAGCTGCCCACTGTGGCCACAGTGGGCTCAGACCTCCTGCCATGGCCCAAAGTTTCTGGGTGCTGTGGCCTCACTCCCATCCCACTCCCCCTGCACTGCTCTTCCTACCCCAGCTCTGGTCACCCAGGATGCCTCTGGCCTTTCTTTATATTTACTCTTCCCTGTGCTTGGAGCACTGTACCCCTACATCCTCATTCTGGTTTCTGCCCCGGTGACCCTTCCCCAGAAGTGAACAAATAATTGATATTCATGGCTTTATAATAGTCTACTACGTTGGTATGATTTACTTAAATACTGCCGTTTTGCTAGAGATGAAGGTTATATTTGGCCATGCAGTGAACACCCTTCTGTTTTTAAAATGAAGAATTTTTAATGGGACGCCTGGGTGGCTCAGTTGGTTAAGCAGCTGCCTTCGGCTCAGGTCATGATCCCAGCGTCCTGGGATCGAGTCCCGCATCGGGCTCCTTGCTCCTCAGGGAGCCTGCTTCTCCCTCTGCCTGCCATTCTGTCTGCCTGTGCTTGCTCTCTCTCCCTCTCTCTCTCTGACAAATAAATAAATAAAATCTTTAAAAGAAAAAATTAAATAAAATGAATTTTTAAATTCAAATATAATGAACTTACAAGATTCTGTTAGTTTCAGGTAATGAGTTAACAGTTCTATACATTTCTCAGTGTCCATCAAGATAAACATACTCTTCATCCCCTTTCTCTCCTTCACCCTTTCCCATCCACCTCACCTGCGGCAACCACCAGTTTATTCTCTGAATTTATGAGTCTGGCTTTTGTTTCTTTTTTTGCAATGAACATCTTTTTTTTGAAAGTATGTCGAGGATGTGAGTGTTAATGCAGAAATGATTTACGGGTACTTAGGGCCCACATTTGTCTTTAAGCTTTTGTTTCGATTTCAGGCCTCCTAAGTAGTCTGCCCAATTTAGGGTGATCATTGTTCAAGCAAAGACCATTTTTAACAGCCGCGTTGAGGTGAGATTTACAGAACCATACAGTTGTAAGGACACAGTTGAGAGAGATTTTGCTGTGGACTTGAGCTATACTACCTGCCAGGGGACCCGTCCCATCTCCCATTCCTGTCTGCAGTGTGGCAGGGTCCCAGTTTCTCCCTGTCCCCTCTGACTCAGGCTGCTCTCTGTCTTTTTGTTTCAGCCACTGTAGCACGTGTGTGTTCCTGTCGCAGTGCGGTCTGTCAGCGGGGGCGCTTTCGTTATTAGAGTTTTTTTTTTTTTTTTAAACTATGTTAAATCTATAAAACATTTCCCACTTAACAATTTTAAAAGTGTATAATTCAGTGGTATTTGGTGCATTCAAATGTTTGTAAGCACCATCTATTTCCAGAACATTTCCTCACCCCCAGAGGGAACTTCCCATCCATCAGTGCTCACTCCCATTCCTCCCTCCTCTTAGCGTCCAGCAACTGCCGTTCTTTTGTCTCTGTGGCTTTATGTATTCTGGATATTTCCTGGGAAGGGAACCATATTACCTGTGGTCTTTTGTGAGTGGCTTCTTTCACTTCGTGTGATGTTTTCAGTGTTCATTCACATCATAGCAGGTATCCTCTTTATGGCAGAATGACATTCCATTGTGTGGTTATACCACATTTTCTTTATCAGTTCATCCATGGGTCGACAATGGGTTGTTTCCACTTTTTGGCCCCGGGGAAGAGTGTTGCTGTGGATGTTTGTGTACAAGATTTAGTTTGAATACACACCTTCAGTCATTTTGGGTATCAACCCAGGAGTGGAATTAATTGTAGGGTCATATGGTGATTCTGTGTTTAACTTATCGAGGAGTTGCCATACTGTTTTCTATAAGGGACACCTTTGAGTATGACAGAGTGATACTAATACTTAAACACTGGGAGAACAGGCATGAACTGGGGCTGTCCTTGGGGAAGCCCAGACAAACGGGCGTCCTTGTTCAGCCTAGCCCCGCCACCTCCTCTCTTCCCTTCCCTCCTGGTGTTAGCCACCATCCAGATGGAGTGCTCGCTTTCCTCGCATGTTTTTCAACTTCTATTCCACGTGTATCTTTTCTTGTCCCTGAGGTGCTAAGGTCCCCAGGTTTCCAGTCTGAGAAAAGGAAATCCCTAATGCAGTGACCATCTTTTATTTCTTTTAAAAAATAAAATAGTGGTAAAATACATGCAACATAAAACTTAATGTTTTAGCTATTTTTAAGTATACAATTCTGTAGCATTAAGTACCTTCGGGGTTAAGCTAGTACTGCCTTCGTCCATCTCCAGAACTTTGTCATTTTCCCCAGCGAGACTCTGTACCCTTTAAGCCCCCTGTACCCCTCCCTCCAGCCTTATGCCCCCCCCCACCACCCAATTCAACTTTCTGTCTCCATGCGTTTGCTACTCTAGGTACCTCATAGAAGAGGAAGCATGCAGTGTTTGCCCTTTTCTCACTGGTTCATTTCACTTCATCTGAGGTCTTCAAGGTTCATCCATGGTGTAGCGTGTGGCGGAATTTCCTTCCTACTTAGGGCTGAGTGATAGCCCCCTCTGTGTATAGACCACGTTTTGATGTCCATTCATTCATCTGTGACCGCTGAGCTTGCTTCTGCTGTTTAGCTGTTGTGATTGTGGGTATACAAATACCTGTTCGAGTCCCTGCAGTTGCTTCTGGACATATATCCAGATTTGGAATTTTTAAAAAAAGATTATTTATTTATTAGAGAGAGAGAACGGGCGGTGGGAGGGGCTGAGGGAGAAGCAGCTTCCTCGCTACACAGGGATCCCTATGTGGGGCTCAATTCCAGGACCCTGGGATCGTGACCTAAGCCGAAGGCAGAAGCTTGACCGACTGAGCCACCCAGGCGCCCCCCAGATTTGGAATTTTTGGATCATAAGTTAGTTCTGTGTTTAACTCTCGAGGAAACCGGTTAGCCATGTTTTCATCCAATGCACTGTAAACATGCTTATATATTTGGCATGCTAGATTTTTTGGATTCCTTTCTTAGATTTGATCCTATATGTGAGAGTACTGGTTTGAGGGTCATGACACATTTTTGTTTCTCCAAACATGCTGTCAAACTGTTTACTGCCAGTGTTGTTCCAGTTTATACCAGCCCCATCTGTCTAAACACTAATTCAGCTGGGAGCACTTTAATTGCAGTCATCACCCCGACCCTGGCTATTTTTGTGTAAAATTACTTCCCCCCTGGTGATTTAGTAATTATAAAATATATACTTTTAAGAGAAATAAAGGAAATTAGAAGACCAAAGTATTTTTTTCTGTTTCTCTCCCACTAAAATAAATTATTCTAAGGGGGAGGAACACTCCCGATTTTTTGTGTGTGTGCAGGTTTAACCATGGGCTGAATTTATACACAGTACTTTTTCCTTGTAAGATAAATTTCTGTACCGTTCAAGCTGTATGTCTCAGTGTAAGAATCAATCCAGCCCGCAGTGTGACATCATTAGCTTTTGTCAATTTCTATGCAAAGCCCACTTGGGGGCGCTCTTTCAGAAAAGCTGGATTTGGTTTTGCCACTCAGGATCCCCCGTAGCAGGATCCGCCTCCTTTGCTGTGCCTTGCCTCTTCTTGCCCTCTTCTTGTACAACACCCTAGTGTGTCGGGGTGGACGGTGCCACGATCAGGTGCACGGGATTGCACTGTAGCGTCACGTCAGCGACCCCCCTGTGAACATGGCCGTCTGGCCAATGGGCCGTCTCTTGCCGCTGTGCTCTTGGCGGGGGTAGGTGTCCTTCAAGCTGGTATTTGTGTCATTATGCAATAGCTGGGGACCTGACATCAGGTCTCCGTGGAGTCCACTCTGTGTCATTGTTTATCCTTTTTCTTAGGAAGACTTGATTCTATGGTAGGTAGGGTCACAGCCATTGCTGAGAACTCCCCCATGTAGGTTTTCCTTCCTATAGTTGGCCTCTTCTTTCTGTGTCCATGAGGTTTTCTCTGTGTGGCCCTGCCCCTCCCGGGGATCACTTGTGCTGCTCCCAGCAAGGGAGTTGACCCTCATTGGGGTGGGGCAGAAGAGGAGGGGAGGGAGGACTGGGGCCTGTCCCTCTGGGGCTGGAACATGAGCTGAGGTGCCGTGGGTGGACAGCAGGGCTTTGTGTCTGTTCCGCCTACAGCCTTGCACCTTGTGGGGCCTTTTCTCCTGTGTAAGGCGAGGGGGAGGTTGAGGACAGGCTCACAGGGAGCGCACACTGGTTCTCAGGAGCAGTCTGAGAAGGGTCTTGTGTGCGCATAGGGCAGGGGGGAGTGTGGGCGAGATGGAGTTGGTGGAGAGACCTCCTCGCCCTTGTGTACTGTTTGAATATTGAGCCACATGCCTTACCAATTCATTTTATTTTAAAGAAATCAAATTCAGTTAATGAACACCACCAGGGGCTAGGTATCAACTCTCGGTGTGCAAGACCCCTTGGAGGGCTTGACATAAAAGCTACTTCCTGGATCACACCATCTAGATCCTGGTACGGGAGGTCTAGAGTTCGAGCCTCAGGAACCATCTGAAGACCCTCAGAGAGAAGCCTGCCTATTGGCAATGCCACCCTCACGTACGGTTCCTGGGAGGGTTCCTCAGCACGGATCAATAAAGGAAGGGAAATGCTCTCTTGTACATTCCTTCCCTGGAGGATCCTCGCCAGGACCCACCAGACGAGGAGTGATCTGTGTGTCAGTTAGGGTTGGGGGGAGATGGGCTAGGGTGTGGGGTCCAGCTCAGCCCCTTGCTAGCGGAGTCACTTGGGCTCCTCACATAATCTCTGAGACTTTGGTTTCCTCGTCTGTAAAATATGTTCTTAATTCTCCCCTTGCACTGCCTGCTGGTTCATGAGAGTAGATGAAATTCAGGAATAGGTACTACGTGCGTTGCCTCGTTCAGCAAACGTTTGTTGAGCGCTTACAGATTACCAAGGCAGGGTGCGGAATAAACAGTGGGGAGGACAGATCAGCATCCAAGATGACACTGTTCCTTTCTGAGGCCTCTCACGTGGTGGGCTGTGGAGCAGCTGAGCACCTGCTCCACATCGGGTCTGTTGCTGGTTGCTCCCAGGCATTTGGCTACTACCTCAGCCTCTCTAAGTACAGTCTTTTTTCCTTTATGTGAGGCAGTCGAGCCAGTAATTTTTAGCTCTAATGGTCCTTTTGCAGTTTGTGAAATTGCAGCTTTTGTGATGTAGAGCATGACTACTAACCCTGAGTTCCCTGAAGATGCTGAGGAGAGGCTCTCAACCGTGTGACCTTATAGTAGGAATGTTCTAGAAAGACACGAGTTACAAACTATCACATGTGTCACCAGCACCAGGATGGCCCCTGTGTAAGTCTTTGCATCTGTGCCCTTTCATCTTAGTAATGTCAAGAAAAATGAATTATTTTCAAGTCTGTACAAGTGATTTGCAAGTGGCTGAGAAGGAGAAGGGTCGTGTCTCATGCAGTTTTTAAAACACTGCTGCGGGTTTACCATCACTGCCAAGCATAGTGGGTGGTTGGAGGCTTATCGCCTCTCCAGAGCCTCCTCAAGCATAGACCTGGGGTCATGTTCCTCAGCCACCACCCTTGTGGCTAAGTGGATACGTGTTGGGCAGAGAACTGGAATGGGTTGGGTAGGGGAGGAAAAAATACAAGATAGACGGGCTTTCAGAATATGGCCAGTTTTGTTGAGTTCAGGTTCCTTTGCTTTTTCTTTGATTGTCACCTTTATTGTAGTCTAGAGCATTCTCCCGAGGCCCAGAGTGAGACACTAGCTTTGGAAATCCCCAAGCACAAACAGGAGGCACATGCATGTTTAATTTGGCTCTCGGGTGTTTACAGAATTCTAAGTCAGTGCCTGACATTGACAAAAATCAAGAGATCTCATGTAAAAATGCAGATTCCTCTCAGAAGGAATCAGCATGTCCGGGGCTGCGGACGCCCCCTGGGTGGAGCAGGGTACGCTCTACACACAGCCCTTGGCCCAGCGTGGGTAGGGCTGGAATCCGAGTTTTTCTTCAGCCGCACACCTTTGTTCTGTGCATGCAGAAACTGAGCTCCAGATGGACGAGATGGCACTTGCTGGGGTGACTGGGAGAAGTTGGGGACAGAGCCAGGCTTGGGGTCCCCTCCCCTGAGTTCTCCAACAGCACTCCTGCTGGACCTGGGCCCCACGCACCTTCCGGCAGGTGGCAGTCCTGCTGCTGGCTTGCCTCCCAGTCTGTCTCTTCCCTGACTTGACCCGGTTCCCTTGTCCCTCTCTCCTGATTTAGCATTTCTTCTCAGGAAGCCCTCCTCTTTATCCAGCGCTGTCCCCTCTCTCCTTTTGTTCCTTCTCCTCCCCCTCTTGTTGCCCCAGGATCTCCTGGAGCCTGGCTGAGTGTTTGGGAGACTTCTCCTCTGCATCTTTGCAGTTCCCCATTCTCCTGGGCCCAGAGCCCTCCAGCTTCAGCGTGCAGGCAGGGAGGCCCAGAGACCCCGAGGGAGACACCCCCACCCCGTCTGGGGATGGCCACCACTCAGTGTGTAACTGCACGGTCCTGGATATGCTGATTTCTTCTGAGAGGCCAGGGATCTGTGTCTTTACATGAGCCTCCCTGATCTTTAAATGTCAGGCATTTAGAGCTGATTTAGAGCTGCCGCCTCTGCTGTGAAACATTAAGCATTATCTCAGGCACCTGGCAAGTTCCATGAAGCTGGCATGTCACCTGTGTATCAGAGGGGCCTCCTTCCAGCCCTTCTGTGGGAATGAGGATCTAGCTCAAGGCAGGTGTCGAGTGGACATAGTGCCCCCATACCCCCCGACCTTCAGCACCCTGTCCCATCTCCCAGCCAGTCCTAAATGTAGCCCTCACCCTCGGGTAGGAGGAACCCACTCCAAACCTTATGCCTTGGAGAAAACCTAGGAGGGATTATAGCCCTGAACAGTTGAGGAGACCCATTATGTTTTGCCCCCCAGAGTGGTGTGGTAAGAATAGAGGGCATTGGATCAGATCTGTGTTTGCTGAGTGATCGAGGGGACATTCCTCCAAAGTCCCCCATGCCGAATGAAAACAGCAGCAATGCCAGATGCCCGGAGGGGCCTGAAAACAGTTGGCACTAGATGGCCCTGCCTCCCCCATGCTGAATGCTGGGCTTTGGTCCGTCCAGGATGCAGGGCTGACAGACCAGCCCTGCCACCCACTGCTGGGTTTTTCCCTTGCCCTTGTCCCCAATGTTTACCCAACACTCACTGGGCTCTTACTGTTTGTTGCCCAGCTGGACAAAGGTGGGAACTCAGTTCTTCCCTGGAGGGGCTCACAGCTAGTCGAGAAGGGGCTGCAGAAAACACTGATCATGTTGTAGTGAAATCATCAGTGTACTCTGTACCTAGCCACAGGACACAAGTCAAGGCAAGCTTGAAATACAAGGTGACATTTGAGTGGTATTTTGAGATGGGAGTTTGCTGGGCAGCGAAGGGCATTCTAGGCAATAAGGACAGCTGGTGTAAAAACCAACATTTGTGAAAAAGTATGCTTAGCAAATGGTAAGAAGTTGGCGTGGCGTGGCTTAACTGAAGAGGTACTGGATAAAACAGCAGAGTCTGCACATGATAAGAGAGGCTGTTTTTACGGACACCAAGGAAATAGTGCCTTCCACAAGGTAGACCTGTCTTTCCCTCCTCAAAGTTCCAGGTAAAGGCTAGACTCAACCAGGTGGTCCCAGGCACCCAGGGTTGCTCTGGCCTTGCTCTTCCTTGTGTGGCTGAAGATCATTTCAGCTCCATCCCCTCTCTGCACGGACTGCTGGAGAACATGGCTTGGAAGCTTTCTTTATAGCCTTTGAACCAGGCATGGGGACTTACCTTGCTGCAAGGAAAGATGGGAAATGTAGTTTTTATCCTGGTGGCCATGTGCCCAGCCACACCTTGGGAATTCCATTACCAAAAGGAAGAGGCTGAAATTGGATATTGGAAAACCTCTCTTCCAACAGCTTCTATTTTAGGAAGGCGTGAGCCGAAACATGGAACACTATGTAGGGAGCTGGGAGGTTTTTAGAACAGGGCAGTACCATGTTTTTAAAAAGCACCTTTCCTCAGATGGCCCTAGCAGCAGTGTGGCCCGCAACCTTGGGGCCATTGTAGTAACTGGGGAACGGGGAGATCCGCCCTGACTGAGTGAGCCCGGCCTTCTGATGGTTTGACACGCTGGATGTTGGTGGTTCCGGACTGTGTGGTTGCTGCACATCTCCCAGAAGCCAGGGACCTGTTGGGGTGTGAGTTCAATCTGCAGGCCGATGCCCTTTATTTGAGGTTTATCTGAGAACATTTTTATAGCTTCTTAATAATGTGAGTTGAGGGCCGCCTGGGTAGCTTAGTTGGTTAAGCATCCAATTCTTTTTTTTTTTTTTAAATTTTATTTTTTCAGTGTTCCAAGATTCATTGTTTATGCACCACACCCAGTGCTCCATGCAATATGTGCCCTCCTTAATACCCACCACCAGGCTCATCCATTCCCCCAGGCCCCCCTTCCAAAACCCTCACTTTGTTTCTTGGTGTCCACAGTCTCTCATGCTTCATCTCCCCCTCGGATTTCCCCCCCTTCACTTTTCCTTTCCTTCTCCTAATGTCCTCCATGTTATTCCTTATGCTCCACAAGTAAGTGAAACCATATGATAACTGACTCTCTGCTTGACTTATTTCATTCAGCATAATCTCTCTAGTCCCATCCATGTTGATACAAAAGTTGGGTATTCATCCTTTCTGATCGAGGCATAATACTCCATTGTATATATGGACCATATATTCTTTATCCATTCGTCCATTGAAGGGCATCTTGGCTCTTTCCACAGTTTGGCTATTGTGACATTGCTGCTATGAACATTAGGATACATATGGCCCTTCTTTTCACTATATGTGTATCTTTGGGGTAAATACCCAGTAGTGCAATAAGCATCCAGTTCTTGGTTTCGGCTCAGGTCACAATCTCGGGGTCCTGAGATCAAGCCACATGTCATTGGGCTTTACACTCAGCTGGGAGTCTGCTTCTCTCTCTCCCTCCCCCTTTGCACCCCCCTGCCTGCCCATGTTCTCTCTCTCAGATAAATACATAAAATCTTAAAAAAAAAAAAATAATGTGAGTTGGAGCTGTGCAGAAATGATGACAGTCAAGAGTATAAAGGGGTCTTTTCCTCCAGGCTGGGCTAACAAGTGTTCTTTGACCTCGTCAGCTTGAGTAAGCCCCAGGAGAGGGGGTAGGGCCGTCCTTCTTGTGCCCCTGACCCTCCCTGGTTCTGCAGACAAGTTCCTTCACTTCTCTACTCCAATTCCTGGGCTCTAGGAGGGAAAATCACTCTGATGCCTCCCTCATCGGTCAGTGTGCTTAATTGCACATCCCTATCATGTTTATGAAGTCATCTCCCTGCTTAGAGCAAAAACTTCCTGATCGGAATATCCTGGGAGTTCCCCAGCATTTCTTGTGCGCCCGCCTGGGAGGGGCAAACTGCTGGTGGTGGAGGGAGGGACACAGCTTTTGGTCAGACAGCTGGGGCTTCTCAGGCAGGAGCTGCCACTTAGCTGCATGGCCTTGACCAACAAGATATTCCACACCCCCTGTGAATCTCTGCTTCCTCCTCCATTGATCAGGGCAGATATTCTCTGTCCCAGGTTGCTGGCAGGTTCAGAGAGGGCCCTGCACGCAGCTGGCTTGGGGCCTGCAGCACTGCAGGCATTCCTGGAGAATTCCAGAAGGCTCTCCTGCTATGTGTACCCAACCTCAGGCCTTGAGTATGTCTTCTCCGTGGGGCAGATGTGGTGTTCCCCTCTTCACCCTGCCGCCAAGTTTAAGGAATGCTCCCTGGGTCTCTGCAGTCCTTCCCTGTGCTCTGATTCTCTGGACCTTCCAGGCGGCCGAAAACTTGCTATGTTTATATGGCTGGTCATGTTATGGCAAAATCAAATACACAGAATTGTTTGTTTGTTTGTTTTTAAAGATTTTATTTATTTATTTGAGAGAGAGAGAGAGTGAGAGAGAGAGCATGAGAGGGGAGAAGGTCAGAGGGAGAAGGAGACTCCCCACGGAGCTGGGAGCCCTATGCGGGACTCGACCCTGGGACTCCAGGATCATGACCTGAGCCAAAGGCGGCTGCGTAACCAACTGAGCCACCCAGGCACCTGATTTTTTTGTTTTTTTGTTTTTTGTTTTTTTAAAAGAGGCATTTTGGCACAGTCTCACCTTTTGATACTTTATCTTGCCAGTCATCATGTGCTCCAAGGGAAACAACCTCTCCTGGACATCAAGACCCGCACTGTAAATAAGTTGACCTTCAGTCCTGGAAATGTAGAAGGGCAGGTCAAGCCTCAGTCTGAGCAGCTGCCAACATGCTCAGAAGTGACCCGGTATTCTTAGAAGGGACTTCTGCTTTAGATGGTTGCCTTCCCTAGCACCCAAAGCAGTAACACCGAAAACTCTAGGCTGTTGGGAGGGTGAGTCATGCAGGAATGTGTCGGTCCCCTGCCTGGTCTCCTCAGCATAGGCTGGCGCTGGAGCGCATCTGGGTTTAGTTACAAGAGGCCGCCAGTCAGGTGTCAGCCCTCCTTGACCCTGTGTCCCCTCAGCTGCAAGGCCGCCGTTTTTTAACCATGAGCCTCTCCCCAAGATGAGCTTTGTGAGAACTTACTCTTCACTTGATTATGAGGGGAGGAAATACTTGCTTAGTTACGCGCCCCACTTGAGCCTCTTGAGTGGCATTTTGTTGTTGGTGGGAGGTGAGAAGAAGTAGGAGACATCTGTCTTGAGCTTGGGCTGTTGGCACTGGCCTCAGGGAGGAGGCCCCTTCTGTTCGCGGCAGACCTTTGCTAAGTGGCAGAGCAGCTCTAGTCTGGTTTTCAGCTGGCTGAAATGCCAAGAGCACTTGCAGCGACATTTCCCACACGAAGCCAAGAATCTGAGTGTTCAGATGTTGTCCCCCTCCAGTCCCTAAAGCTCCAAGGAAAATTTCAAATGTCTTCACTTTGTACTTAGTTTCTTCTCTTTCCTCAGTGCTTGAAAAACCACACTGACTTCCTGATTTGAAATGTTCTGTAGTAGAGCTTTGCATAGTGAATTGAGTAAGACTGGGTGGGGTGTTGGGGGGGTGGTAGGAGGTGGAGGGAGTCTGACAGGTGCTTTCTGAGGGCTCTTGCCCAGAGGGCGACACTGGGTCACCAAACGCTTCCTTGACCTGTGATTCTGTGTTTTTTTTTTGCCTGCCGTGTGGCCTTAAACAGGAAGGACAGAATGATTTTGGTAAGTCTCTGGAATAGCCGTTGTTGTGGGCACAGGAGGCTCCATATTGTCCTCCAGTGTGAGTGGCCCCGTAGACATGCCCTGCTGCCACCTTTGCTTTGGTTCAGCCCCAAGAGCAGCAAAAGGACTGGTCTTCCCTGCTCTGCTGGCCTTGGTTTCCCGGTGAATCCCGAGGCCCCGCCCTGGGCCCTTCCTGCTCCCTCCGCCTCCCCTTTCCAGCTTGCTTTGCTCCCACTCTTTGTGCCACTCATTTCCTTTGTGTTCAGGCTGGGCCTCTCTCCTTTCCTTTGATGCCACCTTCCATGTCCTAAGAATGACTCGTAAGAGTGATCTCTTGTCAGCATCTCTTCCTTACTTCACCTTGACCTTGTGTGGTTTCAGTATCTCCGGAGGAATTTTTCCTGCCCCTTCCTGCACTTTGGAGAGGGACGGGAGGCGGAGTCCCATGTTCTGCCCTCCACCTTGACCTAGGCTCCTGCCTTTGTTTACTACTTCAAGGCAAGAACTTTGTGCAATAAACTTCTTAAGAATTGCTCTGATTGTAGTTTTTTGTTTTTTTTTTTTTAGATTTTATTTATTTATTTGACAGAGAGATCACAAGTAGGCAGAGAGGCGGGCAGAGAGAGGGCAGCAGGCTCCCCGCTGAGAGCAGGGGAGCCCGATCTAGGAGAAAGACCAAGGTAACTCTCTTGTCCAGCCATGAGCACCATGGGTGTTCCAGTTTCTTTGTGGGTTCACAAGACCACCACTGCTTGCATCTGCCGTTTGCTGTCATGGGTCACGAATATTGTCTGTGACCTGGGCCAGTATGGTCACTGTGTCAGAATTAGTTGAGAGATAATCAAGAGATAATCAAGGCTCACCCATTAGCATTTATTTAATTCATTCTTCCTCTCGGTAGAGAAGTGGAGGAAGACTGGTCTTGTCCTGGGTACGCTGGCTGTGTTGTTGTGTTTACTGTTTAATTACAAGGCCTCTTTAATGGGCTTCGTAGGGATCGATGGACCTTCACAGGCATTGTGGTGCACCCCTTGAGCGCAGTCTGGGCCAGGACCTAGAAGGGGTATAGGTGGTGGATTGAGAAAAACCAGTGGTGGGAATTGGCCATCTCCCAGGGGGACAGGTTGGATACTAAAATACCCAGAAGACAGAACCTAACAGAATATCTAACAAAACACTGTGGGAATATGGAAGGGAGGAGAGAGGTTAATTCTTCTTGAAGTGTTCAAAACACCAACATATCTGGGAAGATCTAGCCTCTGTCTCAAAGGAGGGGCACCTGTTGCCTTAATGGTTGGAAGCCCCACAAGAACACAAGCATTGCGAGAGCAGGACCATGACAGTTGGGTTGACTGGTGCATCTCCTGTGTCTCTCAGACTCAGGATATATTAGGATGGATGAATGGAAAGAAATACAGGTGGATGAACAGTTGAGTGAATTAAACGAAGGCAAAAATCCCAGATGGGGGATGGTTTGAGTGGTAAGAGAAGCAGGCGGCATTTAGACATAATGGTGAAATTGTAGCGGGTTTGGCTTACAGGTAGAGTGTTTGAAAGATAAGGGTCCCAGAAAGGGTCGGGAAGACTGACTGAGCCCAGAAAGCCCAAGAGTTGTGGCTTCACTTTGAAGGAAGTGAGCTGCTAAAAACAGTATAGGAACTGTCTCAGGTCTTGTATGTTTTGAGAGTGGAATTTAAATTGGAAGAGGGCCCCTGAGGTGGCCAAATCTGGCCTCACCCTGCTGTGGGTCAGTAGGTGAAGACACCTGTTGGGACCATAATGTCAGTGGCTAGCAGCCGCGAGGCCAGAGCCAGTTCTGGGCTCTCATTTCCCTGTCTTCTTCTCTGTAGACGTGTGCAACAGCACCGATCTTCCGGAAGTCGAGATCATCAGCCTGCTGGAGGAGCAGCTGCCCCATTATAAGTTAAGAGCCGACACCATCTACGGTTATGACCACGACGACTGGCTCCATACACCCCTCATTTCTCCAGATGCCAACATTGACCTTACAACCGAGCAAATCGAAGAGACGCTGAAGTACTTCCG